>NC_134835.1:20781020-20828748 GCF_004210375.1 Tachypleus tridentatus
AACAAAGAGTATCACTACAACAAAGAGTATCACCACAAGAAAGAGTATCACTACAAACAAAGAATATCACTACAACAAAGTATATACAATTGGCCAACAAAGAGTATCACTACAATAAAAAAGTATCACCACAACAAAGCAACATCACTAGAGCAAAGAGTATCACCACAACAAAGAGTATCACTACAATAAAGAGTATCTCTACAACAAAGAGTATCACTATAAGAAAGAGTATCACTAGAACAAAAGAGTATCCCTACAATAAAAAGTATCACTAGATTAAAAGAATATCACTACAACAAAGAGGTATCACTAGAAGAAAGAGTATCACTACACCAAAGAAAGTATCACTAGAATAAAGAGTATCACTACAAGAAATAGAACTCACTATCTACAAACACGTATCAATACAAAGAGTATCACTACAACAAAGAGTATAAACTCACAAGAAATAGAATCACTTCCAAGAAATAGTATCAACAATAACAAAGAGTATCACTACAACAAAAGTATCACTATCAAGAATAAAGAGTATCACTACAATAAAGAAATTATCACTGCAATAAAGAGTATCACTACAACAAAGGAATGTATACTACAAGCAAAGGGTATCACTACAAGGAAATGGAACCACTGGGTACAAGGAATTATCACCACAATAAAGAGAGAGATTATCACTAGGAACAAAGAAAGTATCACTACAATAAAGGTATCACACAACAATAAGGAATCATCACCTACAACAAAGAGTATCACTACAATAAAGAGGTATCACTTTGCAATAAAGAGTATCACAACAATAGAGGTATCACCTACAAGGAATATGAGGTATCACTACAACAAGGGAATATGGCTTTACAACCAGAGAGTATCACTACAACAGAAGGTATACACTCACAACAAAGAGAATTCACTAGAAACAAAAGAGTATCACTTTCACGAAGCTAAAGAGTATCACTAGACAAAGGTATCACTACATAAATGAGTATCACTACAACAAAGGATATCACTTTCACAATAAAGTTATCCGCTACAACAAGGAGGTATCACTGCAAACAAAGAGTATCACCACTACAATAAGAGTATCACACTACAACAAAAAGAGTATCACTCACAAAATAGAATCACTTCAACAAGAGCAGTATCACTTTACAATAAAGAGTAATCAATACAACCAAAGGGAAGTAATCACTACAATAAAGAAGTATCACTCAGAACAAAGAGTATCACTACAATAAAGAGTATCACTTTACACAACAAAGGAGGTATCACTACAATAAAGAGTATCACTACACAACAAAGAGTATTACTACAAGAAATGAGTATCACTACATCAAAGAGTATCACTACAAGGGAAATATAGAACCACTTCAGAACAAAGAGTATCACTACAATAAAGAGTATCACTAGAACAAAGAGGTATCTTCACTGATAAACCTTGGTATCACTAGAACAAGAGAGTATCCCTACAATAAAAGAGTATCACACTACAATAAAAGAGTATCCAGTACAACAAAAGAGTATCACTCACACAAAGAGTATCACTACAACAAAGAGTATCACTACAATAAAAAAGTATCACTACAATAAAGAATATCACTGGGGAGCCAAAGAGTATCACCAAGTACAAAAGTAGTCCTCACTACAACAAAGAGTATTCAACAAAGATAAAGTGTCATCACTACAAGCAAAAGTATCACTACAACAAAGAATATTACTTACAACAAAGAGTATCACTGGCAAGAAATGAACCACTAGAACAAAAGAAGTATCACTACAATAAAGGAGTATCACGCAGGAACACAGGGGTATCACTACAATAACAAAGAGTATCACTAGAACAAAGAGTATCATCACTACAAGAAATAGGTATCACTCACAATAAAGAGTATCACTAAAAACTAAAAGAGTATCACCTGAATAAAAGAGTATTACTCACAATAAAGGTGTATCACTGGAACACTAGAGTATCACTACACAATAAAGAGGTATCACTACAACAAAAGAGTATCACTACATTAAAGAGTATCACTCAGAAGAAATAGAATCACTCTCAACAAAGAGGTATCATACAACAAAGAGTATCACTCACAATAAAGAGTATATCTACAGACTATAATAAAAGAGTATCACTCACAAGAAATAGAATCTCTTCAACAAACAGTATCAATACAACAAAGAGTATCACTACAATAAAGAGTATCACTATAAAAAAAGAGTATCACTACAATAAAGAGTATCACTACAATAAAGAGTATCACTACAACAATGAGTATCACTAGAACAAAAGAGTATCACTACAATAAAGAGTAGTATTACTGCCAGAAAGAGTATCACTACAATAAAAGAGTATCACTAAAATAAAAGAGTATCACTAAAGATAAAGAGTATCGCACTACAACCAAAGGTATCACTACAATAAAGAGTATCACTACAATAAAGAGGTATCACTTTAGATCAAAGAGTATCACTACAATAAAGAGTATCACTACAATAAAGAGTATCACTACAACAAAGAGTAAGTATCACTACAACAAAGAGTATCACTACAAGAAATGGTATCACTACAACAAAGGAATATCACTGCTACAACAAAGAGTATCACTGCAACAAAGAGTATCACTACAATAAAAGTATCACTACAATAAAGAAGTATACTACTAGAGCAAAAGAGTACTCACTTTACAACAAAGAGTATCATCAGAATAAAGAGTATCACTACAATAAAGAGTATCACTATAAGAAAGAGTATCACTAGAACAAAGAGTATCCCTACAATAAAAGTATCACTACAATAAAGCCATCACTACAACAAAGAGTATCACTAGAAGAAAGAGTATCACTACAATAAAGAGTATCACCTAGAATAAAGAGTATCACTCACAAGAAATAGAATCACTTCTACAAACACGATCAATACAACAAAGAGTATCACTACAATAAAGAGTATAACTTCAAGAAATAGAATTACTTACAAGAAATAGTATCAATACAACAAAGAGTATCACTACAATAATAGAGTATCACCACAACAAAGAGTATCACTAAAATAAAGAGTATCACCACAACAAAAAAGTATCACTATTAATAAAAGTAGTATCACTACAAACAAAGAATATTACTACAACAAAGAGTATCACTACAAGAAACAGGAAACCACCAGGAACAAAGAGTATCACTACAATAAAGAGTATCACCCAGAACAAAAAAAGTATCACTTACAATAAAAGAGTATCACTGCACAACAAAGAGTATCACTAGAACAAAGAGTATAACTACAACAGTGAAAGTATCACGCTACAATAAGAGTATCACTACAACAAAGAGTATCACTCACAAGAAATAGTAATCACCACAACAAAGAATATCACTACAACAATGTGTATCATCACTAGAACAAAGAGTATCACTACAAGAAATAGAACCACTAGAACAAAGAGTATCACTACAATAAAAGAGTATCACTTAGAACAAAGAGTATCACCACAATAAATAGTATCACTAGAACAAAGAATATCACTACAATAACGAGTATCACTCACCACAAAGAGTATCCTACAACAAAGAGTATCACACTACAATAAAGAGTATCACTACAATAAAGAGTATCACTACAAGAAATAGAATCTACTAAAACAAACAGTATCACTACAATAAAGAGTATCATCAATACAACAAAGAGTATCACCTACAATAAAGAAGATCACTAGAACAAAGAGTATCACTACAATAAAGAGTAATCACTCACAACAAAAGAGTATCACTACAATAAAGAGTATCACTATTACAACAGCAGTATTACTACAAGAATAGTGTATCACTACACATCAAAGAGTATCACTACAAGAAATAGAACCACTACAGAACAAAGAGTATCACTCACAATAAAGAGTATCACTAGAACAAAAGAGTATCACTACAATAAACAGTATCACCTAGAACAAAGAGTATCCCTACAATAAAGAGTATCACTACAATAAAGAGTATCAATACAACAAAGAGTATCACTACAATAAAGAGTATCACTATAACAAAGAGTATCACTCACAATAAAGAGTATCACTACAACAAAGAGTATCACTCACAATAAAGAGTATCACTACAACAAAGAGTATCACTACAATAAAGAGTATCACTAGAATAAAGAGTATCACTACAAGAAATAGAACCACTAGAACAAAGAGTATCACTACAATAAAGAGTATCACTAGAACAAAGAGTATCACTACAATAAAGAGTATCACAAGAACAAAGAGTATCCCTACAATAAAGAGTATCACTAGAGCAAAAAAGTATCACCTCAACAAACAGTATCAATACAACAAAGAGTATCACTACAATAAAGAGTATCACTATAATAAAGAGTATCACTACAAGAAATAGAATCTCCTCAACAAAGGAGTATCAATACAACAAAGAGTATCACTACAATAAAGAGTATCACTATAACAAAGAGTATCACTACAATAAAGAGTATCACTACATTAAAGAGTATCACTACAACAAAGTGTATCAGTACAAGAAATAGTATCACTACATCAAAGGGTATCACTATAACAAAGAGTATCACTAATGACAAAGAGTATCACTGCAACAAAGTGTATCACTACAACAAAGAGTATCACTACAATAAAGAGTATCACTACAATCGAAAAAAGTATCACTACAAGAAAGAGTATCACGAGAACAAAGAGTATCCCTACAATATGTAGTTGGTGGTGTCGACTCGCTGCTTTAACTACATTTTAACACTGCTATTTTGGGAATTGCTATCAGAAATACGTTTCGAGGACGTTTGTACGAAAGTTGATAAATAAAGGTATGCTTATGAAGACAGAGAAAGTCGATAAATAAAGGTATTCTTATGAAGAGAGAGAAAGTGATAAACAAAAGTATTTTATGAAGACAGAGAAAGAAAGGTAAGTTAGGTAAGTTTATGGAAACCCAACACGACTATGTGATAATATGAAACTGGGACGAAAGTTAAAACCATCTTTACTGCGTTTGTTTAACGAAGAAAAGCAAATTTTTATTGATATTGGTCGTACTGGGCCTAGTGAGCGCTTAGCAACTGTTGAATGGCATAGTTGGAGGCGATGATTTAGATCTCTTGTGCAAATAAAAATTAATCTAATAATTTCTGCTTGTAGAACCGGTAAAATTGTCCAACTCTTTTACAGACACAATTTTTCCAGTTTCCTTGATTGATAAGTAAGTGTGAAGAAATGGTGGAAGAGAACAATAAGATGGTGTTTTGTTGTTCATCATTTATCATCCGACTAAAATATAAAAACATTGCAACTAAATCTTTTGAGAACCAGTTAGTCGTCTGATAAATTTGGTTTTAATGTACGTGATAATATCCTAGTTTGAAGAGCAGGTATTCATCTGGTGAATTTGGTGTCAATATAGCTAATAGTGTCCTAGTTTGAGAACCAGGTATTCGTCTGGTCAATTTAGTATTAATATAGATGACACTATCCTAGTTTGAAAACTAGGTATTCGTCTGATTAATTTGGTTTTAAATGATAGTATCCTAGTTTGAGAACCAGGTATTCGTCTGATTAATTTGGTTAATGCTAACCTAGTTTTTACAATATACTAAACTACTGTTTTGAGGTAATAAAAACTGAATAAATACTGATTTTTTAAATGATAAATGGTATGGTATTCTTTTCTTCGATGAATACAATTTTTTGAACCAATCAGTGTCTCTAACAACCTTTCATCGTAAAAAAAATCTGTGTTTGAAAGTCGGATTGTACAGAAATATGAGACCTTTGTAAACCGTGAAACACAATCTTATGTGAAATACGCTTGTTTTTGTACATCGTGAAACACAATCTTATGTGAAATATGCTTGTTTTTGTATATCGTGAAACACAGCCTTATGTGAAATATGCTTGTTTTTGTATATCGTGAAACACAGCCTTATGTGAAATATGCTTGTTTTTGTATATCGTGAAACACAGCCTTATGTGAAATATGCTTGTTTTTGTATATCGTGAAACACAGCCTTATGTGAAATATGTTTGTTTTTTGTATATCGTGAAACACAGCCTTATGTGAAATATGTTTGTTTTTGTATATCGTGAAACAGAATCTTATGTGAAATATGCTTGTTTTGTATATCGTGAAACACAGCCTTATGTGAAATATGTTTGTTTTTAGATATCGTGAAACACAATCTTATGTGAAATATGCTTGTTTTTGTATATCGTGAAACACAATCTTATGTGAAATATGCTTGTTTTTGTATATCGTGAAACACAGCCTTATGTGAAATATGCTTGTTTTTGTATGTCGTGAAACACAATCTTATGTGAAATATGCTTGTTTTGTATATCGTGAAACACAGCCTTATGTGAAATATGTTTGTTTTGTATATCGTGAAACACAATCTTATGTGAAATATGCTTGTTTTTGTATATCGTGAAACACAGCCTTATGTGAAATATGCTTGTTTTATATATCGTGAAACACAGCCTTATGTGAAATATGCTTGTTTTGTATAATGTTAAACACAGCCTTATGTGAAATATGTTTGTTTTGTATAATGTTAAACACAGCCTTATGTGAAATATGCTTGTTTTTATATATCGTAAAACACAGCCTTATGTGAAATATGCTTGTTTTTGTATATCGTGAAACACAGCCTTATGTGAAATATGCTTGTTTTGTATATCGTGAAACAGAATCTTATGTGAAATATGCTTGTTTTTATATGTCGTGAAACACAGCCTTATGTGAAATATGCTTGTTTTTGTATATCGTGAAACAGAATCTTATGTGAAATATGCTTGTTTTTTATATCGTGAAACACAGCCTTATGTGAAATATGCTTGTTTTTTTATATCGTGAAACACAGCCTTATGTGAAATATGCTTGTTTTGTATATCGTGAAACAGAATCTTATGTGAAATATGCTTGTTTTTGTATATCGTGAAACAGAATCTTATGTGAAATATGTTTGTTTTGTATATCGTGAAACACAGCCTTATGTGAAATATGCTTGTTTTGTATATCGTGAAACACAGCCTTATATGAAATATGCTTGTTTTGTATACCGTGAAACACAGCCTTATGTCAAATATGTTTGTTTTTTATATACCGTGAAACACAATCTTATGTGAAATATGCTTGTTTTTTATATCGTGAAACACAATCTTATGTGAAATATTGCTGTTTTGTATATCTTGAAACACAGCCTTATGTGAAATATAATTGTTTTTGTATATCGTGAAACACAGCCTTATGTGAAATATGCTTGTTTTGTATATCGTGAAACACAGCCTTATGTGAAATATGCTTGTTTTTGTATATCGTGAAACACAATCTTATGTGAAATATGCTTGTTTTTGTATATCGTGAAACACAGCCTTATGTGAAATATGCTTGTTTTTGTATATCGTGAAACACAGCCTTATGTGAAATATGCTTGTTTTTCTATATCGTGAAACACAATCTCATGTGAAATATGCTTGTTTTTTTATACCGTGAAACACAATCTTATGTGAAATATGCTTGTTTTTGTATATCGTGAAACACAATCTTATGTGAATATGTTTGTTTTGTATATCGTGAAACACAGCCTTATGTGAAATATGCTTGTTTTTGTATATCGTGAAACACAATCTTATGTGAAATATGCTTGTTTTTATATACCGTGAAACACAATCTTATGTGAAATATGCTTGTTTTTGTATATCGTGAAACACAGCCTTATGTGAAATATGCTTGTTTTTGTATATCGTGAAACACAGCCTTATGTGAAATATGCTTGTTTTTGTATAATGTTAAACACAGCCTTATGTGAAATATGCTTGTTTTTGTATAATGTTAAACACAGCCTTATGTGAAATATGCTTGTTTTTGTATATCGTGAAACACAGCCTTATATGAAATATGCTTGTTTTTGTATACCGTGAAACACAGCCTTATGTCAAATATGCTTGTTTTTAGATACCGTGAAACACAATCTTATGTGAAATATGCTTGTTTTTTATATCGTGAAACACAATCTTATGTGAAATATTGCTATTTTGGAAATCTTGAAACTCAGCCTTATGTGAAATATAATTGTTTTTGTATATCGTGAAACACAGCCTTATGTGAAATATGCTTGTTTTTGTATATCGTGAAACACAGCCTTATGTGAAATATGCTTGTTTTGTATATCGTGAAACACAATCTTATGTGAAATATGTTTGTTTTGTATATCGTGAAACACAGCCTTATGTGAAATATGCTTGTTTTTGTATATCGTGAAACACAGCCTTATGTGAAATATGCTTGTTTTTCTATATCGTGAAACACAATCTCATGTGAAATATGCTTGTTTTTTTATACCGTGAAACACAATCTTATGTCAAATATGTTTGTTTTGTATATCGTGAAACACAATCTTATGTGAATATGTTTTTTTTGTATATCGTGAAACACAGCCTTATGTGAAATATGCTTGTTTTTGTATATCGTGAAACACAATCTTATGTGAAATATGCTTGTTTTTATATACCGTGAAACACAGCCTTATGTGAAATATGCTTGTTTTTGTATATCGTGAAGCACAGCCTTATGTGAAATATGCTTGTTTTTGTATATCGTGAAACACAGCCTTATGTGAAATATGCTTGTTTTTGTATATCGTGAAACACAGCCTTATGTGAAATATGCTTGTTTTTGTATATCGTGAAACACAGCCTTATGTGAAATATGCTTGTTTTGTATACCGTGAAACACAGTCTTATGTGATTTTTTTTGTTCAAGCATAAAACAACACAATGGGTTTCTACTCTGTGTCAATTTCAGGGATTTAAACCCGAAGCCTAACATTAAAAGCTTTCAAGGCTATTGCTAACTCACTGGAGGTTCTTCACATGAGTAGAGAAACAGAATAAAAACTAAAAATCACATAATTAGTAATTATAATATTGGTTTAAAAGTTAGAGATATTGTCTGTAGACGTTCAATGAAATGCTCTAAGGTCATTAATAGTGCATTCAAAAGTCCCTCAAGTCATACTATAACTGTCTACACACACATATATATATATATATCGGTTTCAAAACTGTATGTGTAACTGTGTAGACATATATATAAATATTTATATATAGATAGACCAGTTGTATATATATATAGGTGTTATATTAATTGTTTTATTAGACAATGTGCTTATAATACTTTTTAATAACAAAAATATTACGTCATATTCAGGGGCGTAGATCCTGGGGGTGTGGGTATACATCCACCTTCATTTTAGGTGGAGGTATGGTGCATACAATTATCCCCCTTACAGTTTGGACTGTTGAATTGTTTTATTGGATCGCAGGCCTGCAAATTGTATGTTTGTTCTTGTGATTCTCGTGTTCTTACTAATCGAATTACATAATTAGGCCTAGATGCAGGCTTTTCAGTAGCCGAAATGTACATCTTTAATATAGCCGTGCTTCTAAACTTTTCGATCTAAGCGATAGTTCGTAAGTATCAGTCAGTAGGCCTAAGTATACATGCAAGTATCGTGGCAAAAAGATTACTCTGTGACTGCATATACATGCAAGTATCCTGGCAACAAGATTACTCTGTGACTGCATGTTTACAGCTTTCAGGTTCACGTAATCAGAGATTACCAGTTTGCAAATTGAACAGTACACATAAGTGGTTGCAAAAATCATCCCTCCTATCGGGTGTAAAAAATCTACGCCCCTGGTCATATTGGATTTTTTTACGGTAGATAATTCATAAATTATTCGTCGTGATTACGTTCAAGTGAAACGCGTTTATTGTTCCGAATTAAACTCAAAATCTGTGCTAACAGTGCACTTTAGGGAACACGTACCGCTATGCACTTTAGGAAAAACGTACCGCTGTGCACTTTAGGGAACACGTACCGCTGTGCACTTTAGGGAACACGTGATTCTCAAGTTGCACGTGTTATTTGAACTTATTTTAGTGATGAACAAGGACCTTGAAGCTGAGGGATAAAATATCTAGAATACTGAGTTGTAAGGCTGTTTCCAAGTACGAAATGTGTAATGAACTGTAATAAATCGAGAGGTTAATATTTTGTCGCCTAAAACAGTTTGAAAGTAAAAGATGGCTCTGAAATGTATCGAAAGTTTTGTCTGTTTGTTTGTTTTTTAATTTCGCGCAAAGCTACACGACGGCTATCTGCGCTAATCGCACCCTAATTTAGCAGTGTAACAGTAGAAGAAAGGTAGTTAGTCATCACTACCCACCGCCAACTCCTGGGCTACTCTTTTACCAACGAATAGTAGGACTGATCGAAATATTATAATGCCCCACAGCTGAAAGGCCGAGATGTTTGGTGTGACGAGACTTTGAACCCGCGACTTTCAGAATGGAAATCGAGCGCCCCCTAACCACCTGGATTTGCTGGACCAACTTTGACGTCGTGGATTCGTCATAAAACTAATGTTAAACAATTTGCCATTTGGTCAGACAAGAATAGCTCAAGAGTTGGCGGTGGGTTTAGTTTAATAGCTTCTTTCCCTCTGGCCTGTTAGTTGAAAATTAAGAACACGTATGCGTCTTGTGTAGCACTGTGAAAAAATCCCAGACGAAGAAACCAACTGAACTTTTATTTCAATTCCAAAATTGATCACAGTAAACCTCGCGTTTTGTTTATCGTCCATATTACTTATTACTGAAGCAATTAACAGTTGGGTAATTGTTACACTTTACGACGTAAAGGAATGAATTAAAAATGAGCTACAATTATGTCCCTTTGTCTGTTAACAATTGTGTACAATATCGTTGAGTAAGTAAACCTGTTGTTTGGGCTCGTTCGTTTAATCCTCCTATAAGATATGAACCAAACTTAAACACAATTTTATAAACTGTTCAACCTCGTAAGCTGTACAGTTTCCCACTTTAATATTTAACAGTTCCGGCATGGCCAGGTGGTTAAGGCACTCGACTCGTAACCTGAGAGACGCGGGTTTGAATCCCTGCCATACCAAACATGCTCGCTCTTTTAGTTGTGGGGGCGTTATAATGTTACGGTCAATCTCACTATTAGTTGGTAAAAGAGAGTAGCTCAAGGGTTGGCGGTGGGTGGTGATAACTAGCTGTCTTTCCTCTAGTCTTACACTGCTAAATTAGGGAGGGCTAACGCAGATAGCCCTCGAGTAGCTTTGTGCGAAATTCAAACCAAAATAAAAGAATATTTAACAGTACGAATGTTGAAACCCCTCCCCTGTAAAACTGTTTTCTCCAGCTTACAGTAACTTGAAATATAAGTGGCGATTTGATTTCTACCTGTATTTTGATGTATTCATCCGTTTTACGTATTGTTATCTACCTGTATTTTGATGTATTCATCCGTTTTACGTATTGTTATCTACCTGTATTTTGATGTATTCATCCGTTTTACGCATTGTTATCTACCTGTATTTTGATGTATTCATCCGTTTTACGTATTGTTATCTACCTGTATTTTGATGTATTCATCCGTTTTACGTATTGTTATCTACCTGTATTTTGATGTATTCATCCGTTTTACGTATTGTTACAATCACGTTTTATTTTCAACGATCTCAGTGTATTTATTTCTATAAAGAGATAATATATTATTAACTGAAATATATATGTATGTAAAGTATTTCATTACCTATAACGTATGTATATATATATATATATATGTTTTTGTACTTCAGATACTTTCTTATTGTCCAACTCTGCTCTTACATTTCTTGTTTTTTTGTAACGGAGGATAAAAGTGCGGCAACTGAACATTTCTGTGACTAACAGATGAGCTGCAGATATTAGAAGTCCAACGACAACGAGACATTTTTGTGACTTGTATGTAGTTGAGCTGCAGATATTGAGTATAATGGTAGAGTGACAATTGGAAGTTTCTGCGAATCGTAGTTTAGCTTCAGATATTGTCAGCGTAACGTGAAATGGATACAGGTATTAGGAGTGTAACAACAAATGGACACTTCTGTGACTCGTAGTTTGAATACAGTTATAAGTGTAAAGAACTGGACACTTCTGTGACTTGTAGTTTGAATACAGTTATGAGTGTAAACAACTGGACACTTCTGTGACTTGTAGTTTGAATACAGTTATAAGTGTAAACAACTGGACACTTCTGTGACTTGTAGTTTGAATACAGTTATGAGTGTAAACAACTGGATACTTCTGTGACTTGTTGTTTGAATACAGTTATAAGTGTAAACAACTGGACACTTCTGTGACTTGTAGTTTGAATACAGTTATAACTGTAAACAACTGGACACTTCTCTGACTTGTAGTTTGAATACAGTTATAAGTGTAAACAACTGGACACTTCTGTGACTTGTAGTTTGAATACAGTTATAAGAGTAAACAACAGGATACTTCTGTGACTTTTAGTTTGAATACAGATATTATGAGTGTAACAATAAATGGACACTTCTGTGATAATATTAACGTAACAATATGTATTTTAGTATCTTTAATAACATTCCTCATCTATTCACTCAGACTTAAGAAATCATGCAACAAAATATTACGCAATGTAATTCTTTACGTAGAGTAATGGAAACGACTGTGGAAATATAAAGTTGAATCACACGCACGAGTCAAAGAGAACAAACGATGGTAACTAGATGACGAAGCTACTAACGATAGGAAGCGTTGACACAGTTTATCGTTGTGAGATTTTGGGAAATTGTTTCAAGAGTTCCGTAATTCAGTGTTTGGTCGTTTTAACCCTCTGAGATTTTACACCTTACAGAAAAGTAAAGTAGACATTTCATGCAGGGGATTGTAGGTGTTCTATTTTTTCGTTACATCTTCTGTGCACTAAATATCGTTTTATCGCTGAAAGATAAACTCCAACCGAATGAGTCGGGTTTCTGTGGCGTTGACGTGATGAATCAGTATCTGATCGTACCTGACAGAAGTCAGGGTGCCATCACTTTCGTGTGAACCACCGACACCGTTTTCTGAGAAGCACTCACAAACTTATGACGATCCCTCACTGTGCTCTAATATAAATGTTCTACATTGTCTGTGATGTTGTTCTCCACTTCACCTTCGAACAAACAGTTGTTGGTTATTTTGAACAAATTGAACTTGGATTTATTGAATTACTTGTCCCATTTCAGTCTTCTGATTTTGCCTACTCTTTTCACAAAGGTTTTCGTGCGAATGTGGTTCTGTTTTGTGGTAAAATTCACGCCTATATTTACAGCAAGATTACTGGTAACATCTGTACTCGATTGTCAGCTACTTTAAGAAAGAAAGATATTTAACATTAATTTTATAAGTGTTTCAAACTTGTAACGCAATCGTTTCTTTATGAACAACATCAGCTCAGAATTCAGAATTCCTGTAAACAGCTCTTACTCAAACAAGTAGTCCTGCTGAAATGTTTTGCATGGCGTGTTACTTAATAACCATTCAAAACTGTTTTATTTTCGCTTGTTGTGCGATATCTCAATCCTGTACCATAACAACATTACACTACTACTACTAGGAATAGTATGACTGCCTGTAGTTTTATCAATTTTTATGTTCTTATGGTTCTTCCTGATTAGTTGATGACAACCATTCATGGTACAAACTTTGAACATGTGACTGTATTTGGGTGGTTTACTTTCACACACATATTTTCACACGTTCTTATCATTATAACTTTTAATATTACAAGATTCTGTTTGTGTCCTAAATTGAAAAATGGTGGCATTAGAGCAAGAAAACTGATAAACTGTTAGATCTGAATGTACCAGTATTACGTTCTACCGAAACTCCAGGTAATGTACATTTAAATATATATAAAGTCCTATCGAAACTCCAGGTCATGCACATACAAATAAGTATATATATAAGTAAAAACATTACCTATAATGTAGGGATGCAATGCCCAAAAATACAAAAACAAGGTATTAACGGATTGTTTTTCTTTAAATGTCGCCCAAAGCTACACGAGGGCTATCTGTGCTAGCCGTCCCTAATTTAGCAGTGTAAAACTAGATAGAGGGGAGCTAGTCATCGCCACCCACCGCCAACTCTTGGGTTACTCTTTTATCAACGAAGAGTAGGATTGACCGTCACATCATAACGCTCCCACGGCTGAAATGGCTAATATGTTTAGTGCGACAGGGATTCGAACGCGCGATTCTCGGATTACGAGTTGAGCACCTTAACCATCTGGCCATGCCTGACCGTTGACAGATTCATTAGTAACATACAAAATCCCTTCATAAGTAGCCAATGGGAAGTACTGAGTCAATCTTAATAAGTTTATGGTTATTAGCCACTGTAAGATTGTATACCACTATTTAGTTTTAATGTTTTTATTGAAGCCTCACTTCGTACAACTGACAGTAATCTAACATTAAGTTGTAAATATATGCTATTGTTGGAAAGATTTGGCCACTTATATAGTGATTTTTGTATTGTTTTGAGTATTCATTCCTACATATGTAGTGATTTTTGTTTTGAGTATACATTCCTACTTATATAGTGATTTTTGTATTGTTTTGTGTATTCATTTCTACTTATATAGTGATTTTTGTATTGTTTTGTGTATTCATTCCTATATATGTAGTGATTTTTGTATTGTTTTGTGTATTCATTCCTACTTATATAGTGATTTTTGTATTGTTTTGTGTATTCATTCCTACTTATATAGTGATTTTTGTATTGTTTTGTGTATTCATTCCTATATATGTAGTGATTTTTGTATTGTTTTGTGTATTCATTTCTACTTATATAGTGATTTTTGTATTGTTTTGTGTATTCATTCCTATATATGTAGTGATTTTTGTATTGTTTTGTGTATTCATTCCTACTTATGTAGTGATTTTTGTATCGTTTTGTGTATTCATTCCTACTTACGTAGTGATTTTTGTTTCTTTTTGTGTATTCATTCCTACTTATGTAGTGGTTTTTGTTTTGTTTTGTGTATTCATTCCTACTTACGTAGTGATTTTTGTTTCTTTTTGTGTATTCATTCCTACTTATGTAGTGGTTTTTGTTTTGTTTTGTGTATTCATTCCTACTTATGTAGTGATTTTTGTTTTGAGTATACATTCCTACTTATATAGTGATTTTTGTATTGTTTTGTGTATTCATTCCTACTTATATAGTGATTTTTGTATTGTTTTGTGTATTCATTCCTATATATGTAGTGATTTTTGTATTGTTTTGTGTATTCATTCCTACTTATGTAGTGATTTTTGTATTGTTTTGAGTATTCATTCCTACTTATATAGTGATTTTTGTATTGTTTTGTGTATTCATTCCTACTTATATAGTGATTTTTTTGTATTGTTTTGTGTATTCATTCCTATATATGTAGTGATTTTGTATTGTTTTGTGTATTCATTTCTACTTATATAGTGATTTTGTATTGTTTTGTGTATTCATTCCTATATATGTAGTGATTTTTGTATTGTTTTGTGTATTCATTCCTACTTATATAGTGATTTTTGTATTGTTTTGTGTATTCATTCCTATATATGTAGTGATTTTTGTATTGTTTTGTGTATTCATTTCTACTTATATAGTGATTTTTGTATTGTTTTGTGTATTCATTCCTATATATGTAGTGATTTTTGTATTGTTTTGTGTATTCATTCCTACTTATGTAGTGATTTTTGTATCGTTTTGTGTATTCATTCCTACTTACGTAGTGATTTTTGTTTCTTTTTGTGTATTCATTCCTACTTATGTAGTGGTTTTTGTTTTGTTTTGTGTATTCATTCCTACTTACGTAGTGATTTTTGTTTCTTTTTGTGTATTCATTCCTACTTATGTAGTGGTTTTTGTTTTGTTTTGTGTATTCATTCCTACTTATGTAGTGATTTTTGTTTTGTTTTGTGTATTCATTCCGATATATGTAGTGATTTTTGTATTGTTTTGTGTATTCATTCCTATATATGTAGTGATTTTTGTATTGTTTTGTGTATTCATTCCTACTTATGTAGTGATTTTTGTATTGTTTTGTGTATTCATTCCTACTTACGTAGTGATTTTTGTTTCTTTTTGTGTATTCATTCCTACTTATGTAGTGGTTTTTGTTTTGTTTTGTGTATTCATTCCTACTTATGTAGTGGTTTTTGTTTTGTTTTGTGTATTCATTCCTACTTATGTAGTTATTTTTGTTTTGTTTTGTGTATTCATTTCTACTTATATAGTGATTTTTGTATTGTTTTGTGTATTCATTCCTATATATGTAGTGATTTTTGTATTGTTTTGTGTATTCATTCCTACTTATGTAGTGATTTTTGTATTGTTTTGTGTATTCATTCCTACTTATGTAGTGATTTTTGTTTCTTTTTGTGTATTCATTCCTACTTATGTAGTGGTTTTTGTTTTGTTTTGTGTATTCATCTCACTTATGTAGTGGTTTTTGTTTTGTTTTGTGTATTCATTCCTACTTATATAGTGATTTTGTTTTGTGTATTCATTCCTACTTATGTAGTGATTTTTGTTTTGTTTTGTGTATTCATTCCTACTTATGTAGTGATTGTTGTTTTGTTTTATGTATTCATTCCTACTTATGTAGTGAATTTTGTTTTCAGTGTTCATTCCTACTTATATAGTGGTTTTTGTTTTGTTTTGTGTATTCATTCCTACTTATGTAGTGAATTTTGTTTTGTTTTGTGTATTAATTCCTACTTATGTAGTGAATTTTGTATTGTTTTTGTGTATTCATCCCTACTTATATAGTGATTTTGTATTGTTTTGTGTATTCATTCCTACTTATATAGTGATTTTTGTATTGTTTTGTGTATTCATTCCTACTTATATAGTGACTTTTGTATGTTTTTGTATGGTCAGTTTTTAAAACATTTGTTTTGGTTTATGTTGGAGTTTAACGATCATCTTTCTTTACTTATATTTTGCTGTTTAAGCAGTTATATACTATTTATCATAATATTGCTAGTTTATCTCTTTGAACATATATTCTGTTCGTTTCCACGAGAGGGCCAGGTTTGCTTTAGTTTGTTTTGAATTTCGCATAAAGCAACAAGAGAGCGATTTGCGCTCGCCGTCCCTAATATAGTAGCGTGAGACTAGAGGGAGGCAACTAACCATCGCCACTCACCGCCAACTCTTGGACTGCTCTTTTACAAACAATTAGTGGGATTGACCGTCACATTATAACACCTCCACTGCTGAAAGGGCGAGCATGTTTGGTGTGAAAGGGATTCGAAACCGCGACTCTCAGATTACGAGTCGAGTATCTTAACCACCTGGCCATGCCGGGCCGAGAGGGCTAGGAGTAGCCACGTGGTTAGTGTACCACGTTGCGGACAGGAAGGTCTGAGGTTTAAGACATGATGTAGGTGAGTCTGCTGTGCTCTTAAAGTTGTGAAAACGTTGTAAAAGTGACAGTCAATCCCTTTATTTGGTTCAAAGAACCGGACAAAGTTCGGAATTAGAGAAGGCTATACCTGGTTGTTTAACTCACGTTCGTTTGTGGTTTCAAAATTCCACTTCCCTTTCTCCAAGAAAGTGCGAAAAAAAGTTTAGGCTCGATAGAAAATTGAGAGATAATGTTATTTCTGAGAAGTTTATAAAATTTCATTATATTGTCTTCACATTCTGGACATTAATTTAATTCTTAACAAAAGTTGTATTTACGGAAATAGTTTCTTATTTGATTAAATTCTGTCAGTTTCTTCTCCTGAAAGAAATAAATTTTCGGGTCTAAAACGCTAAAATCCGGGATTTGATTTTCTGTGGTAGGTAGAGCGCAGATAGCCTATTTTGTAGCTTTGCATTGAAAGTTATAAATAAATGTTTACCTAGAAATTAGTTCCATATTTTCCTACCAGTCGATATTAAAGAAACGTTATATTCTGACGTAGTTCGAAAGAAAAAA
Source organism: Tachypleus tridentatus (assembly GCF_004210375.1). Lineage (NCBI taxonomy): Eukaryota > Metazoa > Arthropoda > Merostomata > Xiphosura > Limulidae > Tachypleus > Tachypleus tridentatus. The sequence goes on from NC_134835.1 coordinate 20,798,866, forward strand.
AAATCAAATGTGTCAGTTAAACAATCAGAGAATATATATAGTTGTTAATCAGTGTATAAGAAGGCTGACATAAATAAAACTTAACTAAACGTTTGTGATAAATAAGATAAAACAAAAAGTTTCTTTCTTTTTATAAAAATGGCCTACTCGGAGTGAAGTACCTCTGATTCTTTAACACTTGTGTATTCTCAATAAAGTTGTGATAACATATACGTTAAGCCTATTTGGAATAAGTATAGCTCTTTACCTTAAAAGAACTTTTGATTTATATTGTGTATTTTCGTTTATAAGTTCAATGTGTTGAAGAAACCGTTCATTTCCATGGCCAAGTGGTTAAGGCGTTCGACTTGTCATCTGAGGTTCGTGGGTTCGACCCTCATGCTCGTCCTTTCAGGCGGGAAGGCGTTGTAAGTGAAGGTCAATTTCACTATTCGTTGGTAAAAGAGTAGTCTAAAAGTTGGCGGTGGATGGTGATGACTAGTTGCCTCCCTCTCGCCTTACACTGCTAAATTAGTGACGGCTAACGCAGATAGCCCTCCTGTAGCTTTGCGCGAAATTAAAATGAAACAACCCTCTTGTCTTACGCTGCTAAATTAGGGACAGCTAACGCAGATAGCCCTCGTGTAGCGCGAAATTAAAAAACAAACAAACCATTCATCTCAGCAGTTTTGCCGACGTTACAGTTTCGATAGCTCACTACAGAATCAGTGTTTCGGTAACTTGTGTCGTCCCAGTAGAAACGAAATCAACAATTTCGTGAATAAAACGTGTTTCTTCATTCATTTAATATGCCACTAAATGTTCCGCTATTAATAACATTAAGTCCATTACCTTCCGCTGCATTATTTGTAATTGTAAAAAATGGTTTTAAGTGCCACTTTTAGATATAAAACGACTCCCTTCAGCCCAGTTGTTCTCTAATGGATTACAGACCACAAACTACGGAACTACAGCATTCGGCGGCTAAGAGATGGTTTTGTTTATAATTTATCTAATGGAACAGTAGATACATTTATTATTATAATAAGTTAATAGAAACATGTTTCGACGAGACAAACTATTTGTTCCCAGAATATTTTAGAAATTAGCGTGGGATGAAAGTGACAAACAACATGTAACTACATTAGTTCAAACTTGAACTTCCATATTCACTAATAGGGACATTAAGATTCCCGGTAACGGACAGGAATATTACAAAGATAAGAAAGTGGGAGTATGTGTGTTTGTTATATATTTACATAGAAACTCATGCACACACACACACACGTGTGTGTATATATATATATATATATATTTGCAAAACTGTCTTGCACTTAAGCCGAAGGGTTAAGTAAAATTAAACAAAATGTTTACAGGTTTATTTTGTTTCTAAACACGTGAGTTATAGAAACTTCATTGCGGCCGACAGCTCATTTATAACTTTTATAAAATGTATGACTATTTAAGTCTCTTGGTTAATGGATATTTTTGTAATTTGTTTTACTTTGTACAGTTTTGTCGCTTCTTGTAGAAAGACAAATTTAACTGTCACAAAGTGAACATCTTTGTAATTGTTCCAGTGGAAGGACAAGTCCGTATTTACTAAGTTATGAGCTATTTCTGTAATCTAATCTAGTGAAAAGTCAAGGTCACCTTTACTCACATAAACTATACGTGTTATCTGATATAGTGGGAAGGCAAGCATATCTTTACTAAGATAAACTGTATGTGCTATCTGATATAGTGGGAAGGCAAGCATATCTTTACTAAGATAAACTGTATGTGCTATCTGATATAGTGGGAGGCAAGGCTACCTTCCTAAGATGTGACACACCAGTGTAATATGATTTAGTTAAAAGGAGAGCATACCTTTCCTAAGATAAACCACCAGTGTAATCTGATCTAATGGAAAGGCGAGCATATCTTTACTAAGATATACCACCAGTGTTATCTGATCTAGTGGAAAGGCGAGCATACATTTCCTAAGATATACCACCAGTGTAATCTGATCTAGTGGAAAGGCGAGCATACCTTTACTGAGATAAACCACCAGTGTAATCTGATCTAGTGGAAATTTAAGATCAGTTTTCCAAGATAGACTGTCCTTGTAATCTGTTAACATTTTGATTTGTAATCCGAAGAGACAATTGCATATGTTGTTCTTGTTTATCTTAAAAAGTGTAGAACAATTTTTTTTTATCTTTCAGCCTTCATTTGTGACATTTCTGTTCTTGATTGAAATATTTCTATTACTAGTTCTTGTCAATTGTGATAGAAACATGTTAGTTGTGACATTTCGGTTTTTAATTGTGATAGAAACATGTTAGCTGTGACAGTTCAGTTCTTAATTGTGATAGAAACATGTTAGTTGTGAGATTTCGGTTTTTAATTGTGATAGAAACATGTTAGTTGTGACAGTTCAGTTCTTAATTGTGATAGAAACATGTTAGTTGTGACATTTCGGTTTTTAATTGTGATAGAAACATGTTAGTTGTGACAGTTCAGTTTTTAATTGTGATAGAAACATGTTAGTTGTGACAGTTCAGTTTTTAATTGTGATAGAAACATGTTAGTTGTGAGATTTCGGTTTTTAATTGTGATAGAAACATGTTAGTTGTGACAGTTCAGTTCTTAATTGTGATAGAAACATGTTAGTTGTGACAGTTCAGTTCTTAATTGTGATAGAAACATGTTAGTTGTGACAGTTCAGTTCTTAATTGTGATAGAAACATGTTAGTTGTGACAGTTCAGTTCTTAATTGTGATAGAAACATGTTAGTTGTGACAGTTCAGTTCTTAATTGTGATAGAAACATGTTAGTTGTGACAGTTCAGTTCTTAATTGTGATAGAAACATGTTAGTTGTGACAGTTCAGTTCTTGATTGTGATAGAAACATGTTAGTTGTGACAGTTCAGTTCTTGATTGTGATAGAAACGTGTTAGTTGTGACAGTTCAGTTCTTAATTGTGATAGAAACGTGTTAGTTGTGACAGTTCAGTTCTTAATTGTGATAGAAACATGTGTTAGTTGTGACAGTTCAGTTCTTGATTGTGATAGAAACATGTCACTTGTGACATTTCGGTTTTGATTGTGATAGAAACATTTCAGCTGTGACATTCTGTTTCTTACTCATGAGTTGCTTTCTGTTGTTGTCTGAAACACTCAAACTGTAAAACCTGAAGAGATCATGACTTATTCTAACTGTCACCTGATCATAAGTATCTTAAGCTATACTTCATCTTATATCAGATAGTTGCACCGAGTGTGCGAATGGGTTTTACTATACTGTGTTTTATTCTATTGTGATTCACCCCTCATTTGAATTTTCGGATGCGCATGCGTATTATTCATAATACCCTTAGTAACATGCATACACGTCGAGTACAAGTGTTAGAAGTCTACTTGGTGACAAGTCGAATTTGAAAATATGTTTACACTGAAACGGATCAGCAAATTCGACTGCTCGTGCTCCTAGTTTTGTCACTTTCGGTAAGATGGTTATTTTGGACTGGTTTGTACGAATACTCGATTAAAAGTTGTGCATTGGACAAACTTAAATGGGTTATTCGCTACGTTGTTCTGAAGTTATACATGACCCGAGGATGCATCACGAACAATACTAACCAAGTGTTTTTTGTTTTGTTTTTTGCGCTAAACCTAATATTAAACCTACCAGTGCGTACTCTGCTTTATAAGCCCCTGGTGGCGCTTTGAACATTTCAATAAATTTGCTGCATGGACATAATTAATACAGCTTTATCAGCATAAAAACAGGTTTCGATCGAACAGTGAGAGAGTGAGTCTGTTGCACAATACCTTGCGACTTATGAGATGATAATTAACATACACACACACATATTGTATTATTTTACACATTACATTTGTATCTGGGTCTTTGTAACCTAGGTTGGGTGATATATGTGACATTACAATAAAATATATTTATCAAATTCTCTTGGAATGTTACATTTACATCAATAACTTTGTTATTTAGTTCCAGTAAACGAATTTGTTTATGTTATGGAAGAACTGGCGATCTGTACTGTTGAGAAGTTGACTTCTTTGTTTGTTTGGTTGTTTTTTTTCAATTTCGCGCAAAGCTACTCGAGGGCTATCTGCACTAGCCATTATTACTTTAGCAGTGTAAAATAGAGGGAAGGCAGCTAGTCATCACCACCGACTCTTAGGCTACTCTTTTACCAACGAATAGTGGGATTCACCGTCACATCATAACGCCCCCACGGTTGAAAGGGCATGTTTAGTGTGACCGGGATTCGAATACACGACCCTCAAATTACGAGTCGTGCCTATTGTTGTTTTTATTTCTGTTGTACTCTTTTGATAAGTGGACTTGGCATGGCCAAGCGTGTTAAGGCGTTCGACTCGTAATCTGAGGGTCGCGGGTCCGCACCCCGGTCGCGCCAAACATGCTCGCCCTTTCAGCCGTGGGGGCGTTATAATGTGACGGTCAATCCCACTATTCGTTGGTAAAAGAGTAGCCCAAGAGTTGGCGGTGGGTGGTGATGACTAGCTGCCTTCCCTCTATTCTTACACTGCTAAATTAGGGACGGCTAGCAAAGATAGCCCTCGAGTAGCTTTGCGCGAAATTCGAAAACAAACTTTGCTTTTGGTGCAATTTTATCAGTAAGTCGTGTGGTTGTAAATATATAATTCAATATTTTGTATCTGTTTCGATATTATAACTTTCACATTATGTCTTCTTCTTATGTGATTAGAATCAAAGGAGTAAGAGCCTTACGCAGATCCATTGTCTCGGTCTTCCTGAGGCTGAACTACCGAGAAAGGAGAGATGGATAACAGACCAGAAACGGAAGATATCACCCGCTGCGCACTGGCTACACCACCAGGGGATACATCGAGTCATGGACCAGACAGACTGATAGTGCTGCAGCCTCACGGAGAAGAAGGTAACCGAAGAACAAGATTATTAAAGCTTCACCATAAGGTACATAAGGAAATAAATACTGCTACTACTGTTAAGAAATATTAATCAAACTATTACGTCATTCTGTATGTAACCAATCATTTCCGTCAGATTAAACTGTTTTAATTATATCAGCTTCAGGACAGGCCCCTTCTAGCTAACCATCCCTAATTTAGCAGTGTAAGACGAGAGAAAAGGCAGTCAGTCATCACCACCCACCGCCAACTCTTGGGCTACTCTATTACCAACGAATAGTGGGATTGATCGTAACATTATAACGCCCCCACGGCTGAAAGGGTGAGGATGTTTAGTGTGACCGGAATTCGAACACACGACCCTCAGATTACGAGTTGAGCACCTTAATCATCTGGCCATGCCGGTCCTTCTGATAGCAAGTGACAGTTTAGGTAGGTACGACAACACACGATAAAGTGAATAGCAAGTGACAGTTTAGGTAGGTACGACAACACACGATAAAGTGAATAGCAAGTGACAGTTTAGGTAGGTACGACAACACACGATAAAGTGGTGAGGGGCTTTCGACTCACAATCTCTGGGTCGTGAGCCCCGATCACCAAACATGTTCATTTTTTCAGTCGTGGAAGCGTTATATTTGACTGTCATTCACATTTTGTTGTTGGTAAAGAAATAGACCAAGTGTTAACGCTATGTGGTGTTGACTCGCTGTCCTCCCAATAGCTTATCACTGCCAAATTATATATGTAATCACGGATTACCACTGCCAAGTTTGGGACGGTCGTCGTTCATAACGCTCGAGCAGCTGTGCGCGAAATTTGAAACAAACCAAACCATGAAATAAAATGTGTAAATACATTAATTTTTATGACAGTGATAATCGATAGCAAAACGAAACTGGCCAAATTTGTAATTTTCCCAGAGACACTTCTTTTGTGTTACAGAAGACAATATTTTAATTAATTTAAACAATGTATAAATATTGTTAAAATATGAAATGAAAAAGACTCAAAAGCAGAGGCACTTTTATTGCGTAATAAATGAAATTCCTCGGTGGGTCAATGGTAAGTTTACGTACCTCTTACCCTAAAATCCGGAATTCGATTCTCCGCTAAGAATAATTCTCATTGTGCAGCTTTAAGCTGAAAGGAACGAACAAAGCAGGTCCGGCATGGTCAGGTGTTTGAGTCGCTCGACTCGTAATCCGAGGATCATGTGTTCGGATCCCCGTCATATTAAACATGCTTGCCATTTTAGCCGTGAGGACATAATAAAGTCGCGGTCAATCCTATTATTTACTATGGCTGAAAGGGCGAACATGTTTAGTGTGACCGGGATTCGCACACACTACCCTCAAATTACGAGTCGTGCCTATTGTTGTTTTTATTTCTATTGTACTCTTTTGATAAGTGGACCCGGCATGGCCAGGTGGTTAAGGCGTTCGATTCGTAATCTGAGAGCTGCGGGCTCGGATCCCCTTCACATCAAACATGCTCACCCTTTCAGCCGTGGGGGCATTATAATGCGACGGTTAATTTCACTATTCGTTGGTAGAAGAGTAGCCCAAGAGCTGGCGGTGGGTGGTGATGACAAACCGCCTTCCTTCTAGTCAGGCCTGGCATGGCCAAGCGCGTAAGGCGTGCGACTCGTAATCCGAGGGTCGCGGGTTCGCGCCCGTGTCGCGCTAAACATGCTCGCCCTCCCAGCCGTGGGGGCGTATAAAGTGACGGTTAATCCCACTATTCGTTGGTAAAAGAGTAGCCCAAGAGTTGGCGGTGGGTGGTGATGACTAACTGCCTTCCCTCTAGTCGTACACTGCTAAATTAGGGACGGCTCGCACAGATAGCCCTCGAGTAGCTTTGTGCGAAATTCCAAAACAAACAAACAATCCTTCTAGTCTTATAACTGCTAAATTAGGGACGGCTAGCGCAGATAGTCCTCGTGTAGGAACAAACAAATAAGCTTAAATAAAAAAATGGACATTTTGTTAAATATTTCTTCTAGTAACAAACATCCTAACATTTCCTGTTACTTTATAAATAAACCACGGTGACTGGACCTTTATTTAAAATTTGTCTCTTTTACTACTAAAATTTCTAAACAGTGATGTACTTCAGTCTACCTTTTTCAGTCTGTTTGGGTCCGAAACCTCTTAATCTAATGTTTAAAGCTGCTTGTATTACATTTCCTTTCTATAGTGCTTTAGAAATCCTCTATCAATACGTAATGCATATGAATAGCCTTTCAACTCAGAAGCAGTAAGCTCAGTAGAGTGTGGTATTATCTTCGTACGTTTTGTTCACGTGTCGTTCACCGATCTGAGTGTTTACCCAAACCGTGTATGTATTTCAATATAACGGTCCAATGCTACATTATTGTACTTAGAGAAAACCGTATTGAATAATGAATACACGAACGACACATAACTAAAGAAACAGACCAAATGTGGACATTGTATCAGACTGCGAATCCGAGGGCTCACTGTTCGCATCCAGTTACCCCAAAATTTCGTTCCATATTTTGGGGCAGTAGATGTATTATAAGAGAGACGGTTAATTTCCATTGTTTGAGTAGAGTAGCCCAGTATTTGACGGCATCTGCTATCCGCCTTTCATTTAGCCTACCAGCTCAAAATTAGGGACGGCCAACTCATTTATTCCTTTTGAATAGCTTTGCGCGAGTAACTATAGGAAACAAACAATTGAAGGAAAATTAAACCTCTTTGTCTTGCTTTAAACTTGTTTACGTTATTAGCAAGACGGAGTCCAGTTGCTTCTTTCTGGTTAGCAGGAGCTAAGGAGGTTGTCTCCAGCTTTGGGTCTTAATGGAAAGAGATTTGTATCGAGTGCTTTGAACTTGAAATGGAAGTCAGATAAAGGTGTCTTTATGTGCACTTTTGTAATCAAATGACACCATAATTAATTAAAATTAGGCTAATCACAAGGGATTTCTTTCTATCTTCTTCACATATGTTGATTCTTGCGCGTAATCTAATGTAAATGTTCACAATATTACAGCTCTTATTCCATGATGCAGACGAATCTATTTCCGCTTTGGTCGCTGTTCTTATATTGAATTGTTTATTTTGAACTCTCTAACGGTTTGTCTATATAGAGCTGTGTAATGTTTAATATTTATACTTCTTCAAAACGCCATGTTCCTTTGTTTATTATTTATTAACCGCCTCTAGTGGCACAGCAATATTTCTGCGGACTTAGAACGCTGGAAACCGAGTTTTGATACTCGTGGTGGGCAGAGCACAGATAACTCGTTGTGTAGCCTTGCGCTTAACTTCAAACAAACAAAAAATAATTTACTAACTGATTTTAACTGACTTACTGAGAGCTTCGGCATGGCCAGGTACTTAGAGCGCTCGACTCGAAATCTGAGGATAGCGGTTTCGAATCCCCGTCACACTAAATATGCTCGCCCTTTCAGCCGTGGGGGCGTTATAAGGTTACCCTCAATCCCACTATTCGGCGGTAAAAAAGTAACCCAAGCGTTGGCGGTTGGTGGTGATGACTAGCTGCCTTCCCTCTAGTCTTACATTACTAAATTAGGGACGGCTAGCACAGATAGATCCCGTGCAGCTTTGCGCGAAATTCAAAACAAACCCCTGAAAAGAAGTGAAAGAGAGATGACTTCGAATAAGTTTGGAACAAAATGTTTTATTCAAATACATTCTAGTTTTTCTTATCGGATACAAAGCTGACGTCACACCAGCTTCATCGAGCAGATAAAACACACGTATAGTATATTACGACTAGTATTTAAGCAGTGAATGTGTCAGTTGCAAATCAGCGACCTCACTTTCGGCTTCGTGCGTTTCCAAGACAGTGTCAGCTGGAATGTGCTGACGCGGATATTCCGTATGACTGAAATGTATTCGAGCGTCACTTCCGGTATAATGGGCGAGAACGCTAAGGCTACGGCGATTTAACGCTCTGCTGGCAGTAAAGAAATTCAACCACCAGGTTTCTCATTTTATGAGAACTAAAGGTTGTGCAGTAGAATGTAATGTGGCAGAACCAAATTACCCGATGTACGTCATACCCATATGTCTTCAACATCTCACACTGCCTTCGTGCAAACTGTAAAACTTATAGAGCAGAGTGTAGAACATGAATATCTGGCCATCATTTGTGGAAATTAGTCGTGCATATTTTCGTAATTATGCCTGTCAGAAAAGAATGATAAATAATACGTTATCTGACATTGGTTCATTTTATGGACGCGAACGATGCGCCTTCTATTTGTAGTTACACACGTTACAATATCTTTATTAGCAATTATTTATTTATTTTCCAGCTCTAAAATATATCATAAGAACGCGAAATTTTACGATCATTCAAAGAGGTGAAGTAAATATATTTAAAGATAATGTCACGATATGAAATAAGTTTTTGATAACCTAAGAACGTAAAGTTTGGTGACAACGTTTGAACGAGCAATTTAATAATAATAATCTAAAGAGATAAAATACGTTTTACCATAATGTAAGATGACAAAGTGGATTTAAAGAGAAACTCAGAGCTTAAGGTTTTAGCTCGGTACGTGAAACTTTCACTGCAGTGATTGAATTTTTGAAATTTCAAGATATGTGTTAGTTCAACTAGTGCCTAACAATAATACAACTTATAAAAGTAATGGAAAGTTCTATTTGGTAGGAAAAATAATGAAACAGACAAAACTTATTATAAAGAAGCAATTTCTTGAGAAAAATACCCCAACAAAAAAAACTTGAATTTTTCCTAATCTAATGAAATGTTCTTTTAATTGAACGATAAATAGTGTAGTTTTGTATCGTAAAAATATCTATTTACATGTTGTTTTTGTGTCTTTATTTACAACTAAAGAAAATACAATTATGTTCAGAAAATGTACGACCATTAAGAAAGTAGTTTATGGTATTTAAAAAAAAAAATGTTTTGAGTTGTGTTTATGAGAATAAACACCATTCAGTTGATAATTGTATTTCTGGTGTTTAGATGTCAAGTCAAGAACATTCTGGCATTACTAAGCCAAGTTTTGTGTTTCAAAAACTGTATTTTTTATTGTTTAGATGTCAAGTCAAGAACATTTTAGTATTACGTTTGACTTACTGGATGACACGGAGTACGAGATCCTACCGGCCATTAAAGGAACTTCCTGAGGTAAGACCAGAGTTTTTGATTTTCATTTACCATATTTGCAACGATAGCACAAATCACGACGTGGGTGCAGCTAATATAAAACAAGAAATATTGTAAATTTCATTAAGCAAGGTTTATATTTGTTGATACAGTTTTGTAAGGTATTACCTAATAATTTATTTGTAATCGTACAATTACATTAAGTGTATCTGTCGAATACGTATTATCCAGATTTTAGTCTTAAGAGGATCGTCTGCTGAGAATGATGTCCTTCAACCAGTAAACAAAAAATTGTTTAGTTTGACTTTAAACAGAAAAAGAAAAAAGGAAAAACCTTGCACGTGAGACCAGTTATTATTTCGAGGCGACACATTTTACCCTTAGTTACTGTTATGTTCGTGTTTGTGTACTTTGCTGTATGAACATAAATCATCTTGTTGTGTTCGAGTTATTCTTTTGCTATCTATATCCACTTTTTTTTCCTTCTCGGCCCGGCATAGCCAGGTGGTTAAGATGCTCGACTCTTACTCTGCGGTTCGGGTTCGAATCCCCGTCACGCCAAACATACTCGTCATTTCAGCCGTGAGGATGTTATAATGTGGCAGTCAATCCTACTATTCGTCGGTAAAAGAGTAGCCCAAGAGTTGGCGGTGGGTGGTGATGACTAGCTGTTTTTTTTTCTGTAGTCTTACACTGCTATATTAGGGACGGCTAGCGCAGATAGCCCTTGTGTAGCTTTGTGCGAAATTCAAATCAAACAACCTTTCCTTCTTCTTTATAGGACAGCGAGTGTATAATGTATCTGATTATTATTCTTGCGTTCTGACAGGCTTAAGGATTATCTCTAGAATGTGTTTGGTTTGAATGACATTTTATCTTTGATGATTACTATAAATACACAAGTTGAACAATATGTACGTCATCTGAAATTTCAGCTCTTTTCTTATACGAAGAAAAGCTACACTTTAAAAAGAACACGTTATCGAAGTTAAGTTAATAAATAAAAACACCATCGAAGACAAACAATTAAAAAAAAACTATTTTTCCCGCGTCACTTTTACCAAAGAAGCGCTGTAATTGTAGGAACATCTACGTCTAGGAAGTATCGTTTTTTATCAGTTGTACTTTAAATATCTTCATAACTGTAGCTAAGCCTGTATTTGTGTTTGTTTGTAAGCATAACGCTAAGAGACCGATGAAGAGAGCGCTCTATATGGCAAGCTACTGTTACCTCATGATCAATATACAATTTCATCAGTATCATATGAACATTCTTAGCTAGTTTATGTGTGAATATAATGTTTTGTCATTATCATGTGAACATTCTGAGGTTAATTTTACTTTTTAATAAGGCAATAATTTCTCTCTAATGCTTCACAAACGAACTTGTAAAAGTCGGCGACGACTTACGTGGTGTGAGGTTAAGGTTATGAACTTTGGAGAGCGAAAATATTAAAATGTTTGTTTTCAAGAATATACTTCTTTGAGACTACACTGAATTAATCACGACCATGAAACCTAAAAGAAAATATCTTAGACGAGAAGAAAGTTAGTTAAGGCGATTGACGAATTAATTTAATTTGTGACGAGATAGATTGAGAAAGCTTCGGTGAATGACGAGTTTTAATCAGTGACGAGTTGATTTAGTAACGAGTTTAGGTCACTAACGAATTAGTTTAAGTTTGTAACAATAGATCAAATCATAACAACGACAACGACAAAGATAACCCTCGTGTAGCTATGCGCGAAATTCAAAACAAACCAAAAACCAAACACTAATTTACAATTAGTCGGTTATGACATGTCTTCCTTTGTACCCTGATGAATTCAGAAGAAGCCAGTGGAATAAAAACACAACACACACACAAATGGAAAAGATATATTTAAATGTTTTACAAAAAAACACACACCTGAATCGGTTTTGATTACGACGTATGTAATACGAACAATCACTTCGTCCAGTTTCTTATGGAAAAGAAAACAAAAGATTCATAACGTTCTTAAATTTACGCATTATGAAAAGATAAACCGTTTCACTAGCAGTATTTGTCGGGTTACACAACCCTGTTTAACTTGTACACCCCGTTACGTAAATAAGAAACGTTGCCACTCAAATATCAACTTACAGATATCAGTATATTCCATACGTCTCCTACTGGACAACAACAACTAATTAAACTATCAAATTCCGTAAATGGAACTAATAAATATACACAATGCACACCCATAGCTTCTGTATATTAATTAAATTAAAGGATAAACCTGTAATATGAAAAAAAAATCAAAGTTTTATTTATGGATAAAATAAGTAAATATGACATAAAATAAACATTTTGATAGATATGCCTCGCATCTCCTTGTGGATATATTTGAATAGAGCCGTTAGGTATTACGTTATTATCGGCGATACGACATCGCTAAACAAAAAAGAAAGTGAAACATTGTTGTTAAATAAGGAAATACGAGTTTACAGCCGTAAACTAGTCAGTGCTAGTTCGTTTGTTTTGTAGTAGAGAGAGACTCTTTATTATTTTTTCCTACTTAATTTCGGTGTCAGTTGTTCCAGTTTGAAGCGACATCTCGAAAGACTAACTGTAATTACTTTGAGCAATAAGAATGTTCTTGACAGACAGCTTTCCTTTCACATTTATATACTATTTATCCACCCACATAATACTTACAAAAAATAACTTGGAAATCTTACCACTGTATTTCGCAAAGACACGTATTCGGGACTTTATGTTCATTGAAAGTATATGTTCTTCTCAACAAGTGTTTTTTTCAATACATATAAATGTTTTAAACCATAATTTTACTAGCAGAGGTATTCTTCCGCACTTAAAAATAAAACTATCATTTCTAGAAAATGAATCACAACTTGAAGACACAGCCAATGATTTAGAAATAACAAGATATTTTTATCGTGTTTTACTGTCTTTCTCTTATTTTGTAATGCCATATATCTATACGCCTTTACCCTAAAATATATCTCCCAAATTTGGTTAAAACTGTTAAATATTGCAATATCGATTTAGATGGGAACTCTTTATTCGCAATCAGTGGGTCGTGGGATCGAATCCGCTTCCTAACCATGCTCGTCCTTTCGGCCTTGGGTGCGTTATAATGTAACGCTCAATCCCACTATTCGCTGTTAAAAGACTTGCCCAAGGGTTGATGGTGGATGGTGATAACTAGCTGCTTTTCCCGTAGTCTTTCACTGCTAAATTATGAACGGCTAGTGAAGATAGCCCTCGTAAAGCTCTGCGCGAAATCCAAAACAAACCAAACCGACAAGAAAATTAGATCAAACTGTATCACACAAATTTGTTGATAATTGGGTTTCAGGGTTGTGTCGTTGATACAGTAAGTCTATGGATTTACAACACTAACATCAGACAACCCGAAGTGGCTTTGTTATAAAAAAACACACTCGTTTCAGGGTCACTGTGTTAAGTTTATTTGTTGTTAATAAACAATGATTCTTTAATTTTCCTAACGCAAGGTCGGTCGGTTTCATAGTATAGAAGCGTTTCACGGTTGGTATCGACTTCGTGTTTTGTGATAACTGAACACTCACAAACGTTCGAAGGACTGAATTTATGTTATAACATCCGAAGAGCTGATTTTTCTTCCAATTTCTACTGCTTAGTTTGCTTTGCAGTTCAAACGTAACTTCGTAAATCAAATTACATGGATCGTTTTCTGTATATTTTTTGTAATATAAAACACTGACTATCTTAGTTCCGGCTGAGAGAGAAAGGACACATTGGAAATTAAATTGAATTTTTTTATTTCTTCTTCTACAGATTTTCGAGATTTTTTTTCCCGAAGGAGAAGCAAGGTAAGATACAAACAAAGAATTTAAAGTATGGTTTACAGATAAAGGAAGTTTGTTGTTTGTTTGTTTTTGAATTTCGCGCAAAGCTACACTGCGCTAGCCATCCCTAATTTTACAATGTAAGATTAGAAAGAAGGCAGGTAGTCATCACCACCCACCGCCAACTCTTGGGCTAGTTTTTACCATCGAATAGTGGGATTATAACGTCCACACGGCTGAAAGGGCGAGCATGTTTGATGCGACGGGGATTCGAACCCGCGACCCTCGGGATTAGGAGTCGAGTGCCTTAACCACTTAGCCATGTCGGGTCTCAATAAAAGAAGTAATTATGGTTTGAAAAACAAAGATTCGCTAGGTTTATCACTGATCGTTAGTAGGTTATATTTCAATAACATTAAACAATGTTAAAATGTATTTACCATGTGTTTGCTTAAATGTAGAGCTATATGACGTATCTACTCTCTGTTTACCACGGGGAACCCTAGTTTCTAGCGTTGTAAGGCTGCCTAACGGGAAGTAAATATAACTGTAACTTGTACCTGAAGTTCCTGCTTTGTGGAACAATAAATAAATAGTTACAGTGTACATAAAGTTTAACTCCAATGTTGAAGTGTAGAGGACATGTGGAATGTCGAAACTAGCATCCATATAAATTTGGTATTGTTTCGTTACTGGGAATTCAATTTTTCTCGTAAGTTACCTACACAGTATTGTGCATTTGTCTATTATGATTAATACACCTATAGTATACGATTTATTTTCGAAGAGGGCGCCACTAAAGTATACGTGTGTGATTTTGCTAATTCATATGGACCACGGGAAAGAAAGGGCTAATCAGATGGGTTTTATTTCGGGCCAACGATTTCAACTGCAATAATTTTTTAATCAAATGTAAAGTTTTGTCATAACCTTCCGCAAGAGGATGTGTTTTTATTATAAATTTTAAATATAGTGATATATTATACATAACAATAACATATCAAACTTGTACAAAGTTTTGACCAACAGAAATAGCCTTGCGTTTTTTATAATAAACGGTTCCATTCATCAGATGATAAAAAGTACTGCGTGTTGTATAAAAGTAATTATTTAAAAAGCATGTGACATTTATAGTGAGATTTAATGAGCTCATAATCCACTGGAAGAGCAGTCAATATTTTAACCACAGTCTTGTCAATGGCAATGCTCCCTTGCATATCAGCCTAAATACACGATACATGGAGATCTGAAAGAAGTCAAGGCTGGTAATATCGCTAAACAAAGACTGGTACTATCATTAAACAACGACTGGTAACATCATCACATAATGATATGGTAATATTGCAAGTGACCATATAATACTGTTAAATAAAGACGTGCAATATCGTTAAACAATGACTAGTAATATCATGACGTAAAGACTGGTAATATTGTTGAAGTGAGAAATGGTAATACTGTTAAATAAAGATTTGTAATATCGTTAAACAATGACTGGTAATATCATGACGTAAAGACTGGTAATATTGTTGAAGTGAGAAATGGTAATACTGTTAAATAAAGATTTGTAATATCGTTAAACAATGACTGGTAATATCATGACGTAAAGACTGGTAATATTGTTGAAGTGAGAAATGGTAATACTGTTAAATAAAGATTTGTAATATCGTTAAACAATGACTGGTAATATCACGACTGGTAATATTGTAATATCAACACAAAAACGTTGTTTTAGATATGATAACACTGATTACGTTCTGTTATTACGTGGCCAGGACGTATGAGATAAAACTGTCGTGATCTCATTTATAAACCAGAGAATGAAACATGTACAATCGTTTATATGTACACTGACCACAGCTTTGATATCATCAACCTGAGGATCATCTTACGCAACAAATATATAAGCAGGTAGACCCGTAACCCCCATTTTAGTGTTCAGGTGTTGACCAGAAGAAGGAAGACTTGCCAGTCAGTAATACCCGCCACTTATATGGTTCCTCTTGGCCGAATAAAGAATATTTCTGCTGTTTTCATAACTCACGCTCAGTCGAAAATGCATAGCATGTTCGGTAGCATATTGCAGGTTCGAGCCTTGGACTTTCAGTTCCGCAGCCTGGGACGCTAACCGTAACTGGATCTGATACCTTTCGCTGCAAAAGTTTTATTGCACAAAAATAGTTCTGTTCTTGCTCGTTTTTCATATTACCGGGGCACTTCAGTGGCTACACATAAAACAGAAGTAAATAAATATGTGTGTATATATACAGAGATAAGGACGTGGTGTTGTCCCGTTTTGAAAGTTAATGTAAGCCCCATTGAAAGTTTAATTACAATTTATGAATAAATGATTCAAAATATACATTGGTTGTTACAACAGTGACACAATGGTGTGTCTGTGGACTTACAACGCTAGAAACTGGGTTTCGATACCCGTGGTGGTCAGAGCATAGATGACCTACTGTGTGGCTTTGTGCTTAACTTCAAACTAACAAAACAAAAAATTGTATCCGGTCAGACAAGAATAGCTCAGAATTGGCGGTGGATGCTTGGATCATCTGCCTACGTTCTGGAGTCTAAGCAAATAGTTTAATAACAGTCCATTTGTGCTCTGTTCGCCGCAGGTATCGAAACTCGATTATCAATGTTATAGGTCATCAGATTTACCACGTAGTCACCAGGTGTCTTTATGATATTAATAGAACTTTTAAAACAAAATTCGTCTTTTATGACTGCTTACAATCTATTAAAAGGTGACCGTATTTAAGGCCTTCATTGAAAATTTAAAGTTAGAAATCAGATATAATGTTTTGTGTACGGTGTTGATGGGCTGTTGAGATATAGGCGTTTCATGAGTACATAAGTAGTTCTAATTAATGGGGTTTTCTTTCAATTACGAGTTGCAGTTTAGTTCAGGAAAGCTGGTCTTCTTTCAGTTGTGAATTCTAGTGAAGGGGACTAGTCCTCTTCCAGTTATGAGTTGCAATCTCGTTCAGGAGAACTAATTGTCTTCCAGTTATGAGTTGCAATTCTAGTGAAGGGGAGCTGGTCTTCTTCCAGTTAGAACCAGAATGGTAATAAAGGGTTAATTGTCTTACACTTTTCAGCCTTACCACTTTGTTTCTTCAAACATATTTATCTATTACACTTTTTTTAATTATCTCTATGAAAACCTTGTAGTTCTGAAGGACGTGAAAATGTGTTGAGCCGACTAAATTAACTTTAATTTTAGGAAACATTACCAAGTAATTAATGTGAAACTTTAAGGGATTATTTATAAGCCGCTCTGTACTTACAACGTTCGCAGAGCCCTTTCTCTTTAAATTCATTATTAAAATGGACTAATCCCCTCCACTACTATAAATAGACATCAGTTAGCGTGCACCAGAAGAAATAAATCATGCCTCTGACGTCATTGGCCAACGATAGTAATGTTATAGAGTCATCCTGTATGATGAAAATTGACTTTTTTTTATCGAGCTCCGCGCACTAAACACCTCACCAGTTAAGGAAAGATAACTGGTTGAAGTTTATTAACAGAATAGACCGCTTCTTTTCATTTGTTCTCCCAGTTGCGTTACAGAAACGACCATTTTTTCCACCGTTATATTGATGAAGGTTTTTCCTTCGCTGTGTTTTTTCTCTCGCAAACACACACATTATATATATATATATATATTTATCACAGTCGAACATTAACAAAATGCAGTTACAAACATAGAATACAGAGACAAAAGGTATATGGAAGTCTAAAGTTTCAAGTTAATCAAAGTTATCGAAAGCTCACTTGTCGAAAGTAGACAGAAACTTGGAGTGTTTGCGGACATGCTCTCCGAAAAATCTTTACAATTAGATTAACAGTTTGGGTCTTTTTGATGTAGTAGTGGTCAGTATATGACGGAGACCAGGAATGGCCAGGTGGTTAAGACACTCGACTCGTAATCTGAGGGTCGCTGGTCGGATCCACGTCATACCAAACATGCTCGCCATTTTGGCCATAGGAGCGTTGTAATGTTACGGTCAGTCCTACTATTTTTGGCAAAAGAGTAGCCCAAGAGTTGGTTATGTGTGATGATGACTAGCTGACTTCCTCTAGTCTTACACTACTAAGTTAGGGATGGCTAGCGCAGATAGTCCTCGTATAGCTTTGAGCGAAATTCAAAACAAACCAAAACAAACAAGATAGATAATTGTACGGCTTTAAGCTTATAAAATAAACAAACAAATACAAAACATATGACAGAAATCAGTCAAAATAAAAGCGAAATTAATGTGGAATAAAGAATTTAAAGACCACAATGACCTTTTACTTATATTTTACTGGAGCGAGTATAGCTCATTTGTCATATGGACCTATTATGTTCGCGTTCCCTTACCTAAAACAACAACACACAAACAAACGATTCATCCCTTGCGGCCGTGGGTGTGTTATAAACGTGATGTCAAACCTAATATTTGTTCAGAAAGAGTATCCTAAGAGGTGGCGATGGAGATGTAAATTAGATGGCTGGCCTTTACTGGAGTGTATCACTTCATAGTTAGGGATGGATGTGGCGTTTTGTTAATGTAAATTAGATGGCTGGCCTTTACTGGAGTGTATCACTTCATAGTTAGGGATGGATGTGGCGTTTTGTTAATGTTATTACAGAAGTAATTGCATTATCGTGAAGTATGTTTTGAGTTGCTTTTACACCGTAAGGTATGAACATTTACGATGGTAGAAACCAAGTTTCCATACCTGTGGTGGGCTTAACTCCTTATGCAACTTTGTTTGTATTGAATTTCGCACTTAGCTACAGGAGGGCTATCTGCAATCACCAACTCTAATTTAGCAGCGTAAAGCGTGCGACTCGTAATCCGAGGGTCGCGGGTTTGCGCCCGCGTCGCGCTAAACATGCTCGCTTTCCCAGCCGTGGGGGCGTTGTAATGTGATGGTCAATCCCACTATTTGTTGGTAAAAGAGTAGCCCAAGAGTTGGCGGTGGGTGGTGATGACTAGCTGCCTTCCCTCTAGTCTTACACTGCTAAATTAGGGACTGCTAGCACAGATAGCCCTCGAGTAGCTTTGTGCGAAATTCCAAACAAACAAATGGTCATCACCACCCACCGCCAACTCTTGGGCTGCTATTCTACCAACGAATAGGGATTGACCATCACATTATAACGCCCCATGGCAGAATGGGGCTAGCATGTTTGGTGTGACGGGTGTTCGAACACGCCACCCTCGGATTTCGAGTCGAGTGCCTTAATCATCTGGCCATGCTGGACCGAATATTAAGGAATATAAAGTTCTTTTAGTTTTGTACGAATGTCCATAACACACAGACGTCACATCTCTGACAAGAAGGCTAAACATAGAAACCCTTATTCATGTAATAAGGCTATTTTTCTTTACCTTCAACGCAGTTTATGTTCTTGATTACTTTAGTGGAGAAAACTCAGGTTGAGTAGAAAGTATTATCCATAGTATGAAGACTTTTTCAATGGCCTTCATGGTCAACAAAAGAAAAACTATAAAGAAAAGCTGCAGATAACGTATCGCGAGTAAGTCTGTTGGGATAAAACGACTTTTCTAGAGAAAATAATATTTTATTTCATACTCATCTGGTGTGTAATTCGAAGATAAGGTGGAAATATCAAGCATATCAAACGTGCCAAGAAGATGATTACAAATTGACCTGGAAAGTTTAACACGTAGTCTAACATCAGACTAACTTTGCTGTCGGACCATTCATTATTCATTGCAAGAACATTACACAAAGCACGTGAGATGATGGAGCGAGAACAGCCAATAGGCTTGAAGCAAATCTTGGATATCATTCAGAAGAATAAAACTAATTTATGAAAACGAATAATTTTAAAACTAAGGAAACAGAAGAAAGAGTTATGCAAATGTAAAGGGAAGCAGAAACGAGGGAAGACCAGAATAGAATTTTTAGAAATAAAAACAGAGCTGTTTAATGCATGTCTGATATATTGAATCACGCTTACAGTCTCCTCCAGAAAGGTCCAGCATGGCCAGGTGGGTTAAGGCCTTTGGTTCGTAATAGTGAGGGTCGCGGGTTCGAATCCCAGTCACACCAAACATGCTCGCCTTTTCAGTCGTGAAGGCGTAACAATGTGACGGTCAATCCCACTATTCGTTGGTAAAAGAGTAGCCCAAGAGTTGTCGGTGGGTGGTGATGACTAGCTGCTTTCCTCTAGTCTTAGACTGCTAAATTAGGGACGGCTAGCGCAGATAGCCCTCGAGTAGCTTTGCTCGAAATTCAAAAACAAACTCTTCCAGAAAAATGTTGCATTGTCCTTGACGATCAGGTTTTGAAAGCTTGGTTAGCCTACGTCACCATTCTGTTCTCATTTTTTAAAAATCACAACTATATATAAAAGGAAACTTGGTTTAGGTTACGAGATAAAGGTTATTAAAGATGCCTTAGTTTTATGACAAAAGCTAACAGCAGTTTGACGTCAAATTCGTTTCTGTTTTATTTCTCTGAGTTAATTGGATGTCATAAATGAGATTACCCGTACAGCCTTTAATGGGTGAGGAGAGAATAAATTGAATTATATTTTCAGCCAAGCAGTTTGTAGAATATTGTGTTTTGAACCATTTTACATTAGAAAAAAAAAAAATCGCTTTTGCTGAAATTGATTGAGGTCTCAGGAAATTGAAAACCTGCTCAAATGAGTTTCGATATTGGTGAGCTAGAAGCCAGTATTAAGAACCACTATGATGATAACTACGGTCTGTCTTTGTAGCAGTGGCGTATCTAGGGGCAAGGGGTACATCTGTCCCAAGCGCAGCATCAAGGTGCAAAATTGATGTTAGATAATTAGGAATTATGGCTTATATTTTGTCACGAGGGGCGGGAAAACTTACTTTGTACCTGGGCGCTGAAAACCCTAGATACGCCACTGCTTTGTAAGCGTTATATGTAACAATACCTCAAAATGCTTCTTTTTATTTAGAAAATTATTAAAAACCTTACAAAATATAGCTCTTATTTAAAATGATTAATGTCTTGAGCTGTGAACAATAATACGTATAATAATCCGTAGCGACGTGAAAACCCACTTGTAGAGAAAATATATAAGAACGTATTGAGGGTAGAGAAAACTCTATGAGAACAACGTTTCGACCTTCTTCGGTGAACCTGACGATGACCGAAGAGGGTTGAAACGTTGTTCGCTTTCTACTTAGTTTTCTCTATTCATACCAGCCATTTTTGCATATATAATAATACGTACAATACCCATACGAGGCGTGGATTGCAGAGTTTAATATAGATCTTAAACACGAGTCATGGGCCAATGGTTAATGCGTTTAACTCGTAATCTGAGGGCCGCGGGTTCGAATCTCAGTCCCACTAAATATGCCCATCCTTTCAGCTGTGGGGGCATTATAATATAACGGTGAAACCTACTATTCTTTGGTTAAAGAGAAGTCTAAGAGTTGATGATGGGTGGTGATGATTAGCTGCCTCCCTCCAGTTATGTACTGCTAAATTAGGGATGGCTAACGTAGATAGGCCTCGTGTAGCTTCACGCGAAATTCAAAAACAAACAAACACATGAGCAAACATGAAACGACGTGTGGCATACAACGAAGTTGACACACGTGTCGCATTTTCCTTCCAACAGCGTATACTGTACTCTCTAATAGCAGCTTGATAACGTACTAGCAAACATGACGGGTAACAACCAATAAAGATGACGTAGCTTGTTATAGTGTTCTCTCGACAAATGAGCTGCATATCTAATACAGAGCTCGAACACTAAAGGAACACAACGTATACAAGACAAACAAGGTGAAGACACCGGTAATAAGTACTCTTATCTCAACACTGCACGGTCTGAACTCATAGTAGTAAACACAACACGTAACATTCATTGTTCTTGAGAGCCAATATATATGTTTTTCTCGTTAGCTTTGCGTGATTAATCAAGTTTTAGCTTTCTATAAACTTGTGTTGATGTAGCTATTGTATTTAATAAAAAGGGAATATATTTCATTTTACTATCTGCAGGATTTTAAAATGTTCTTATTCTCTAAGTTACCGGCGCAGATAGCCTCGCTGCTTTGTGCCATAAAACACTAAATCAAAATCAACTCTAAGTTACGCTAGGTGGCAAATCTAGACTAACTTACGTAAGCAATATTCCTTCACAACAGTCTACGTAAACAATGTTCCTTCACAACAGTCTTGTCTGAGTCTGGATTTTCTGGATCAATAACGAAATCCAAATATGTGAAGAAAAAGAAAGTAAAAAAACGGTTTCACTGTAAAAAGAAAATGAGTTTTTGTTTAAAAATATTTTTTCAATATAATTCAGTGTGTATAAAAATATACTTAGTGTCAAAGTTGAACTTTCGAAAGATAAATGTGCATTTCTTACTACTAAATACTGTAGCGCTTGATATATAGGATAGGCCAAACAAATGGCCGCTGTACTAACTTTAATATTCTTCGATACTTATAAATAACTGCTAAAGTAGAGTTATAGCCTTATTTGAACATTTAATTGCTAGTATCGAGTGTTTCACAGCTTGTTTGAAAGTAATATCATTATACCGTTGTGTGGAAATAATTAAATAGGGAAACTGCTATTTAGAAATAAATGTAGTTAAAAATCATATATTATTTTGTTTCATAATAACAATTTTATTTCTGGTCACTAGATGACAGCACAAATTGTTCTTATTTTGATATAGCGATTGATTGTAACTTCATTGCACAAACATTTGCCAAAACATTTTCAGTGAAAATAAATTGATAAATAAAGATAATCTAAATTCATATTCAAGGCAAAGGAGAGATTAGTATGCAACCGACAGATTTATAAACATCAGTTTTATTAAAGAAATACATTATATATAGTAATTGCATTATCGTGAAGTATGTTTTGAGTTTTACAACCGTAAGGTATGAAATTTACGATGGTAGAAACCACGTTTCCTGTGGTAGGCTTAACTCCTTATGCAACTTTGTTCGTATTGAATTTCGCACTTAGCTACAGGAGGGCTATCTGCAATCACCAACTCTAATTTAGCAGCGTAAGGCGTGCGACCTGTAATCCGAGGGTCACGGGTTTGCGCCCGCGTCGCGCTAAACATGCTCGCCTTCCCAGCCGTGGGCGTTGTAATGTGATGGTCAATCCCACCATTTGTTGGAAAAGAGTAGCCCAAGAGTTGGCGGTGGGTGGTGATGACTAGCTGCCTTCCCTCTAGTCTTACACTGCTAAATTAGGGACTGCTAGCACAGATAGCCCTCGAGTAGTTGTGCGAAATTCCAAACAAACAAATGGTCATCACCACCCACCGCCAACTTGGCTGCTATTCTACCAACGAATAGTGGGATTGACCATCACATTATAACGCCCCATGGCAGAATGGGCGAGCATGTTTGGTGTGACGGGTGTTCGAACACGCCACCCTCGGATTTTCGAGTCGAGTGCCTTAATCATCTGGCCATGCTGGACCGAATATTAAGGAATATAAAGTTCTTTAGTTTTGTACATGTCCATAACACACAGACGTCACATTCTGACAAGAAGGTTAAACATAGAAACCCTTATTCATGTAATAAGGCTATTTTTTCACCTTCAACGCAGTTTATGTTCTTGATTACTTTAGTGGAGAAAACTCAGGTTGAGTAGAAAGTATTATCCATAATATGAAGACTTTTTTCAATGGCCTTCATGGTCAACAAAAGAAAAACTATAAAGAAAAGCTGCAGATAACGTATCGCGAGTAAGTCTGTTGGGATAAAACCGACTTTTCTAGAGAAAATAATATTTTATTTCATACTCATCTGGTGTGTAATTCGAAGATAAGGTGGAAATATCAAGCATATCAAACGTGCAAGAAGATGATTACAAATTGACCTGGAAAGTTTAACACGTAGTCTAGCATCAGACTAACTTTGTTGTCGGACCATTTATTATTCATTGCAAGAACATTACACAAAGCACGTGAGATGATGGAGCGAGAACAGCCAATAGGTTTGAAGCAAATCTTGATATCATTCAGGAGAATAAAACTAATTTATGAAAACGAATAACTTTAAAACTAAGGAAACAGAAGAAAGAGTGCAAATGTAAAGGGAAGCAGAAACGAGGGAAGACCAGAAATAGAATTTTTAGAAATAAAAACAGAGCTGTTTAATGCATGTCTGATATATTGAATCACGCTTACAGCTCCTCCAGAAAGGCCCAGCATGGCCAGGTGGGAAGGCCTTTGGTTCATAATGAGAGGGTCGTGGGAGTTCGAATCCGTCACACCAAACATGCTCGCCTTTTCAGTGTGAAGGCGTAACAATGTGACGGTCAATCCCACTATTCGTTGGTAAAAAAGAGCCCAAGAGTTGGTGGGTGGTGATGACCAGCTGCTTTCCCTCTAGTCTTACACTGCTAAATTAGGGACGGCGCAGATAGCCTCGAGTAGCTTTGCTCGAAATTCAAAAACAAACTCTTCCAGAAAATGTTGCATTGTCCTTGACGATCAGGTTTTGAAAGCTTGGTTAGCCTACGTCACCATTCTGTTCTCATTTTTAAAAAATCACAACTATATATAAAAGGAAACTTGGTTTAGGTTACGAGATAAAGGTTATTAAAGATGCCTTAGTTTTATGACAAAAAAAGCACAGCAGTTTGACGTCAAATTCGTTTCTGTTTTTAGTTCTGTTTTAATTGAAGGATGAGATTTTAATTCAACCCAGTTTGTAGAAGTGTTTGAACCTATTTAAAAAAAAAATGAAATACTTGAATTGAATGGAAAATTGAAGGAGTTTAGAAAGCCAGTATTAGAACCACTATGATGATAACTACGGTCTGTCTTAGTAGCAGGCCTAGGGGGTACATCTGTTCCTCGCAGCAAAAGGGATGTTGGGCATTTGGGAATTAGGTATATTTTACTGGGAATGAAATTCTACTTTGTACCCCTGGGCTGAAAACCCTAGATACGCCACTTTTTTTTTAAAAAAGCTACCATGAAATGCTTTTTATTTAGAAAAGCATTGGCCAAAACAAAATATAGCCCTTATTTAAAATGATTAATGTCTTGAGCTGTGAACAGTAATACGTATAATAATCCGTGTTTAACGTGTCCCTTGTAGAAAAATATGTAATGTAGTTAGGAAGTGTGGATAGAGAAAACTCTATGGAGAGAACAACGTTTTCGACCTTCTTCGGTGAACCTGACGATAACCGAAGAGGGCTGAAACGTTGTTCGCTTTTCTACTTAAAAGTTTTCTTATCCATACCAGCCATTTTTGCATATATAATAATACGTACAATACCCAATGAGGCGTGGATTGCAGAGTTTAATATAGATCTTAAACACGAGTCATGGGCCAATGGTTAATGCGTTTAACCTCGTAATCTGAGGGCCGCGGGTTCGAATCTCAGTCCCACTAAATATGCCCATCCTTTCAGCTGTGGGGCATTATAATATAACGGTGAAACCTATATTCTTTGTTAAAGAGAAGTCTAAGAGTTGATGATGGGTGGTGATGATTAGCTGCCCTCCTCCAGTTATGTACTGCTAAATTAGGGATGGCTAACGTAGATAGGCCTCGTGTACTTCACGCGAAATTCAAAACAAACAAACACATGAGCAAACATGAAACGACGTGTGGCATACAACGAAGTTGACACACGTGTCGCATTTCCTCCAACAGCGTATACTGTACTCTAATAGCAGCTTGATAACGTACTAGCAAACATGACGGGTAACAACCATAAAAGATGACGTAGCTTGTTATAGTGTTCTCTGACAAATGAGCTGCATATCTAATACAGAGCCTCGAACACTAATGGAACACAACGTATACAAGACAAGCAAGGTGAAGACACCGGTAATAAACTCTTATCTCAACACTGCACGGTCTGAACTCATAGTAGCACAACACAACATTCATTGTTCTTGAGAGCCAATATATATGTTTTTCTGTTAGCTTTGAGTGATTAATCAAGTTTTAGCTTTTATAAACTTGTGTTGATGTAGCTATTGTATTTAAAAAAAAGGAATATATTTCATTTTACTATCTGCAGGATTTTAAAATGTTCTTATTCTCTAAGTTACCGGCGCAGATAGCCTCCGCTGCTTTGTGCCATAAAACACTAAATCAAAATCAACTCTAAGTTACGCTAGGTGGCAAATCTAGACTAACTTACGTAAGCAATATTCCTTCACAACAGTCTACGTAAACAATGTTCCTTCACAACAGTCTTGTCTGAGTCTGGATTTTCTGGATCAATAACGAAATCCAAATATGTGAAGAAAGAAAAAGAAAGTAAAAAACGGTTTCACTGTAAAAAAAAAATGAGTTTTTTGTTTAAAATATTTTTTCAATATAATTCAATGTGTATAAAAATATACTTAGTGTCTAAAGTTGAACTTTTCGAAAGATAAATGTGCATTTCACTAATTTAATATTCTTCGATACTTACAAATAACTGCTAAAGTAGAGTTATAGCCTTATTTGAACATTTAATTGCTAGTATCGAGTGTTTCACAGCTTGTTTGAAAGTAATATCATTATACTGTTGTGTGGAAATAATTAAATAGAGAAACTGCTATTTAGCAATAAATGTAGTTAAAAAATCATATATTATTTCCATGTTTTAAAATAAGAATTTTATTTCTGGTCACTAGATGACAGCAAAATTGTTCTTATTTTGATATAGCGATTGATTGTAACTTCATTGCACAAACATTTGCCAAAACATTTTCAGTGAAAATAAATTGATAAATAAAGATAATCTAAATTCATATTCAAGGTAACAAGGAGATTAAGTATTTATGCAACCGACAGATTTATAAACATCAGTTTTTAATTATCAAAGAAATACATTATATAGCAGTCTACGTTTCTTCAAGTTGTTTCAAATGTTGCTCCTGTAGTTAACAATTTAGTTCGCAACACGTCTATGTTAATTTGAAAAATCTGTGTTTTATCTGCTCTAAATTTTTTTACACTTTCAGGACGAAGATATATGTCATTAATTATTTTAAGTTTGTGAGAATTTAGAACTTACTTTTGTTTGATCTTATCACACTTTCTAAACTTATTTTTTATTAAATACAAGCATATAGATAGGCACAATATACTATCAATTTGTTACAAACGTCCATCAGTATTTAAACGTTTAAGAACATTTGTAACGAAATCAAAATTTTCCACAGTTTTAGGATACAGTAATATAAATCTCTGGATTTAAAATAACAACTTAATTTTGTGTTTAGAATCGTTAATTTTCTTTTGAGTTAATTTTTAAAGTTAATTACGCTTTCTTTTAAAAAATAACATGAAAATAATGCATTAAAATTATCTGAAATAAATGATGTCCAATGTCATACGTGATGATTTTGTGTTGTACCAATTGTTTGTTGGACGTACATTAACGTAGTATAAATGTTCAAAATCTACGTTGTTCCTGTTAATTATTGAACTTACAATGATATTAACATTATTCAAAATCCACACAAGCAAATGCAATTTTAATGAATTTTCAAAATTTCCAAAGAGGGCAAGCTGTAAAATGCATGTCTGTTTTGTGTGTGCTACTAGTGTAGTTGTAGAAAATAAAGTCTGAAGGTTTTGAAAATATAAGTTTCTATAGTATGAACTGGAAATTTTCTATTGAAACGTTAAATGTAATGGTTTCGGATATGGTTGAGTTGGATAATTTGTTTTATTAAAATACATCACGATTGTACACGCACAACATTTGTAATTTTGTATCTGGATGGCAAACTTTGCATTCGCATGTAATTCCCATGTTAAAGTCAGTTTATTTGTCTCTGCTTTATATTGTATACCCGATGTTTCAATCTAAGATATCCAATGATGTTAAAAAAGGAAAAGGCACAGCTAACACAAGAACTTAGAACTTTGCTAATTGAGTGGATTTGTATATCAAAGTAGCGAGAGAATAATTATCTTTATACTGTCTAAATACGCTTTTGTCTGTAATGGTATTATCGCGTGAGTCATATCGAACGACCAGAAACTTTAATGGGGTGTAGCAGTTTTCAGACGTATAACAAAGACCCTCAAAGTGAACAGAGGTAACGGTCTCTATAGCTAGTCTCAATTCATTACACAAAGTAGTGGTTCTTCTGAGTTATTACACATGTAAGTGAAAACAAGAGATATGATCCATAACAACCACCTCTATGGAAACGAGCAAAAGTCGTTAAGAGTGTTTTGGAGAGATTAGTTTCAACGGTAAGTCCACAGTTAAAAATAGAACAGATTGGAAAATAGCTTAGGGCAAAACCTGCCACGCATTAGCCAATTTTCATTTTCCCATCGAAGGAAACTTCCCAGCGGTACAGGGTTAAGCCTGCGAACTTATTTATGGTTTCAATACCATTGTTGGGCACAGCACAGATAGCTTATTGCGTAGCTTTACCATTAACTACAAAGAAACAAACCCAAACGAGGGTTTGATGGTGATATAAAATCCAATTAAACACACTCGTGGCGAAAAACAATGACCTACAAAAAACATTCCTTGTATAAAAACAACAAAAATTCTCGACGCCGATCAAATTGACTCCAGGTTACTATCCGACCAAACTTCTTCCACACTTCTTGTATATATATAAGTGTCATAAAACCAGCGCATTTTACCTTCGTAATGAAAGACAGGAGGAAACAGAAAGAGGGTTTTATTACGGCGACTCTCTAGACATCACTTACACGTCTGTCGCGTCGTTGTTACGAAGGAAAATGTCTACGAAACCATTGGTGAACAATAACTTGAGGCGTTAAGGAAAACTACGACGCTATTTTTTAGGGATATTTTCACATGGTCATACGTTTGTCAGAAGTGTACATTTTAAACAAAGAATATTGCCACGTAGTAACTGTAGGTGTTAGACAAAATGCACATTGTTATACACCGTTTTTTTGGTTTTTTGTAATAGTTTAGGATGAATGAAATGAGAGGCGAGATAGGTTAATACAAGAGTTTAGGTAAAATGGTCTACTCTGACATAGGTACAACGTAGAAACAAGCATTGCACCTTGATTAATGTCTGGTATTATCGTATGGCGGCGTTCTTTGCGCGAAGTGTATACATGTACATCTGTGTTACAGTTATTATTATTATTATTTTGAATTTCGCACAAAGCTACTGAGGGCTATCTGTGCTAGCTGTCCCTAATTTAGCAGTGTAAGACTAGAGGAAGGCAGCTAGTCATCACCACCCACCGCCAACTCTTGGCTACTCTCTTATCAACGAATAGTGGGATTTACCGTCACATTATAACGCCCCACGGCTGGGAGGGCGAGCATGTTTTATGCGACGCGGGCGCGAACCCGCGACCCTCGGATTACGAGTCGCACGCCTTACGCGCTAGGCCTCTGTGATATAGCGACATTTGTTATACGTAACAATTGTTTAAAACACCACTGTACTTTTGTGTTGTTCAGATATTATGTTATCAATGTGTAGATTATTAAGGCAAACAACTTGATGTATAGACGTATCAACCTTCGTGTTTGGGTTGATTTAACTCTCAAATGTCATTTCTACCACTAATAATTAATTACCATTAAATACCACCAGTTACCATTAATAATCATATCACGAAAGAATAATACTCTTAGGTGATTTACTATGTTTTGTTTTGGTTTTGTTTTCGACGTGTCGCCCTCTATTATTGTACGACACTGCATTATTAAAGCCTTGAGTATATCTTAAAAGAAAAAAAAATTCCGTGGCAGGTATTTAATTTTAAAGAAGATGAACCTCCTGACTGGGGTGTCAGGGATATTTATATCCCCCCGCCCTGCTCGCGATAGTATTTTAATGCTATAAGAGATTGTATTTAATTTATCTTGATGTTGGTTATATCGGATGTTTATGAAGATGACGTATTGAAAGAGAAAAGCAACAAACAGGTTGGTCGAATGAAGGCAGCAGAGCGGGAGTAGTTCAGGGCTGACTTGTAGCGGGAGGTCCAGGCTGATGTCGGGAAGCGGAAGTAGTCCGATGACTCGTGGTAGCGGGAGTAGTCTAGGCTGACCT
>NC_134835.1:20829248-20911832 GCF_004210375.1 Tachypleus tridentatus
ACAGGTTGCTATTATGTTGTTATTGTTGAACTAAATAGACATATTATTTTATTAAAAAGTTATACCACACTTGCATTTTACGGAACTGGTGAAACTTCATGAAACTCACTGAAAGACAGTGGAAAAACTTTACTCTAACAGAGACTATATTCCGAGATGACGCCTACGTTCACAGTGCTATTAGTATACGCTTGTTTGTTTTAGTCCAATATAACTGACGGTAAACCCAAGCAACAACCTTTTCTTCCACAGAAAGGCATAAATCAACACCCTAAAGTATATTTGTAGTTGCATTTTTGTTAGTTCAATCCTAATACTGACATCGTCTACCAGTGTAATAATCTACAGGGATGTTGTTTGAAGTTTTAAAGATTGAGATATTTTAGAATTAATTGGTTGTTTATTTTAAATTTTTTGTATAAAGTTGTTGTTTTTTTTTTTTTAATTTCGCGCAAAGCTACTGAGGGCTATCTGCGTTAGCCGTCCCTAATTTAGCATTGTAAGACGAGAGGGAAGGCAGCTAGTCATCACTACCCACCGCCAACTCTTGGGCTACTCCTTTGTCAACGAATAGAAAGATTGATCATTCCATATAACACCCCCACAGCTGAAAGGGCGAGCAGTTTGTGACGGGAATTAGAACCCGCAACCCTTAGACTGCAAGTCGAGAGCACTAACCACACGTTCATGCTTGGCTTTTGAATCAGTACAATCAAGTTTAAATGTTTTTCACCCACCTTTATAATACATATGTATGTATGTTTGCATGTATGTATGAAATTCAAACATCCTAAAATCGTTTTTCTGTGTACCTATCAATCATTCTTGAAAATAAAATCATTTTATTATCATCCGGTATTATAGAGGGTAAAATGGAGATATGTTACTACAAAATAGTAAGGGAATTATTTTGTTATTTCAAAAGTAACGTTCGAGTTGATGACATATAACCTTTAGCGCGTTTCTTTGTCTTGTGTAACAAACATTCAGTTTTGAGAGAATTGGTTTGAAAGCCTTTCAATCATTGAATATTAATTATACTTACGCGTATATATACCAACAATACCAGCTTTCTCTATGTCCTAAATTAACAACAGTAAAAGCAAGGAACGAATACAACTCACTTGTAGTTTCTCAGGATTAGTTTAACTATCAGACAGAGAACAAAATATTTTGAATCGTTTTATAGTTCTGTGATTAGCAACGGATTTACCTTTATACATTTATTTTAATACTTACGTTTGTTTTAGTATAGTTTTTTCTATACATGACATATATCATTGTATGAGTATTGTGCAGCTTTCGCCTGTTCTCTAAATTTGTAGAAGATTCTTGAGAATAAGAATGAACAATATTTGTTTTACGAAAGCGTTGTGTTTGAACATTGCTGAACGTTCCAGAATCTCACGTAATTGTATAAAAGTATTAAAACCGAGAGACGGTAATAGAATATTATTAGTCAGTCTACACTCAGTATACTACAGTTTTAGGAAGCTGTAATCGTGATTAAAGCTTATTAATCGAATAAATACAGAACTAGACCAGGAATGTTTATAGATTTCGAATATTACAAATCTTTCAACTTCAGTGAAATAGCTTCGAAGGTTGGTACTTCTTCGAGGACATTAAATATCTTCATCGGTAAAAAAGTCAACGGTATAAGGCCAACCGAGCTAAGCTAGCTTAAGTGATGTGTGATAATATCAACTTAGAATTAATGTACTCTGTTGTGAACCTGATTTTCGACAAAATATTCGGTTTTAGACCAGACATACGACTCGTAATCTGAGGGTCGCGAGTTCGCATCTCCGTTTCCCCAAACATGCTCGTCTTTTCAGCCGTAGGGTCGTTATAATGTGACGATCAATCAACCACTATTCATTGGTAAATGAGTAGCCCAAGAGTTGGCGGTTGGTGGTGATGACTAGCTGGCTTTCTCTTGTCTTACATTGCTAAATTAGGGACGGCTAGCGCAGATCGCCCTCGTGTAGCCTTGCGCGAAATTCAAAAAACAAACAAATAATCTCTTAGCTTCTCCACTATAGCTTTATAATCCTTAATAGCCTTATAATCGCAATATATTGAGAGGAAATAGAAAACAAAAACAGATCGACAGGACACGAAACACATTTTTTCTTTTTATGTGGGTTCCACTCGCTTGTTTGGCGTGGTTATGGGCTCCATTGGCACTCTGTGGATCGGAGGTTCGAATCTCCTTTTCATCAAACATGCTTGTCCTCTTAGCCGTGGGGTGTTATAATGTGACGATCGATTACCACTATTCGTTGGTAAAAGAGTGGCCCACGTGTTGGTGGTGGATGGTGATGACTAGCTGCTCTTTCCTGTACTCTTTAACTACTAAGTTAAAGATGGCTAACGCAGAGAAGTCGTCATGTACCTTTGCGCGAAATTTCAAACAAACCGAATTCATCTGGTTTGACAACTTTTGTTTTATTCGAAGATATGATTATGTTGGACACAAAGTTTGTTCACTGAAACTTTTGTTGAAAAAATTCGACGAATCCTCCTGTCATTCATTCAAACTAAAGGATGATATTCAGTCCCTCTGGCCTTCCCCAGTTATAGACTGTGTAGAAAGAAAAGGATAAAGTTCTAGCTCAGAGTTTGTACACTGAGTGGAATGTTCCTGTGGAAGGAAGGCCATATTTACTCTGGAAGTGAATGTTCTTCGTTTGAACGAGTTCTGAGCAAGAGACCTTTAGGTCTCTTCTCTTTATTTGGTAAATGGTATAGTTTCACAGACAACTTAGCATCTTCAGCCACTTTCTGAGCTCCTTGCGTTGTAAGTCATTTGTCCTGATAAAAAAAAAAATTATATAACGCCTGATGATAGATCTATGCCACATTGAATAGTTTGCTTTCCTACAAGTCTAATTTCTTTAATTTTTTTCAGATATGAGATGTCCTAACGAAACAGATTATTTAAGACGTTCCATAATCCACAACCCAGTTGCTACTGGCTTTCAGTAAATAATCCGTTTTTACTTGGTAATCCTTGGATGAGTCGCAGACGAACGAATCCCTTTCTCACTTGGTAATCCTTGCGTGTCACAGACGAACGAATCCTTTCTCTCACTTGGTAATCCTTGGGTGTGTCACAGACGAACGAATCCCTTTCTCACTTGGTAATCCTTGGTGTGTCACAGACGAACGAATCCCTTCCTCACTTGGTAATCCTTGAGTGTATCACAGACGAACGAATCCTGTTTCTGACTTGGATGTGTCACAGACAAATGAATTGAGATAATGAATTTACCCTCATAGTGTCGCAGATACTTCTGATGACGAAAGCTAAGAGCTACAATAACTAATTTCTTCAAATGGGATAGGTTGACCCATGTCGTTTCTTATATCGATCTGATGTAATGAGGTTTGGTAAACGCTCCACTGATCATGTCTCCATCTCAACCTCTAACGTGAACGATTTGAATTAGAGGTACAATACATTACCAACAGTACTTGGTTCCACAATGTCTGAGCACATGTAGAGATAGTAACACGTGTATGGGGCTATAGTGGACTATGTCATAATATGGTTACCATTCAATTCAAGTAATACTGGTACTCCAAGATCGAGTGTTATGGAAGTTCCGTCACCGATGTTCAGTTTGCTTTTCTGGTGAAAGATTTATAAGTAGATACGATTCTTTTACTAGGTTTGATATTTCCTGCACCCGGAAGGAAAGAGCAAGAGTGGGTGTACTTAAGACTGCGGGAGTTTCTTGAGTAATATGTTACTTGTTTTTAATGATTAATAAAGTATTAATTCCTTTTATCAACTTCTCACAGTGGGACATAGGTAAGTGTACAGATTCACAACACTAAAATCAAAAAGAGATCGATACTCCTCAGTGGACACAAAAGATAGCCCGATGTGGTTTTGCTATGTATATAAAAACACGCACATCTTTTACAAAAAAAAAAATTCTGCCAAAGCAGTCCTAGAGGTTCTGGGAGAGAAGTAAAAATACTTTAAGTTTAGCAAAGAAAACTGCAAAAAACAGTTCAGTGATAGACTCATTTACTGGCTGGCCATTTTGTTTTTATCTATGTTAATCCTCTCAGACTTGAGTAACATAAGCTTCAGATGCAAATTAGGTTAATTTCTTGATGTGTTAGTCATCCTAACACACTATAAGTAATTGGGACAAGGACATTTAGATCCACTCTAACATATATGAAGAAAATTAAAAAGTCTGCACTTCTCAAAGAGAGGTATGATAGTGGGTGCAGGTTTAGCAGGTGATACAGTGACTAAGAAATATTTTTGTAGGCCTTTGGAAGAGATTAGTCATTGGAGTTTATAAGTAATGAAGGAAGTGTGACCTCAAACATATAGTGACAAAAATAAACAAGCAAAAAACAATCCGAGGAAAAAGGCGGTTTCACAAGATAGTAAAGTCCAAGTCTCATCAAATAATAGACCAACTGACAGACATTAACTGCAGAGAAATCTACAACCATCTGCAGCTGTACCTTGCAAAGAACACTACATCAAACAGATTATGTCATAAACCAAAGGATTTGCTTACTAGCAAAAAAAAGCGATCTCAAATGATGTAAAGGTCACAGACGTTGGACTAATGAAAAGTGGTGAAAGGTGAGGCTATCTAATGAATCACGTTTTATCCTTCCTTTTGCACAGATGGGACAATACTGACATTATAAAAAAGTTACAAGAATAACCCACCCCTTCTTTTGTGATTCCAACTGTCCAGTTCTCTACTAGATCCCCTGATCCTCTTGTAAGGCAGAATGGGTTCCATAAGTTTTCTCAGTATCATTTCTGATAAAGTGCATTCAGCGATAGTTCATGCAAAACCTGATGGGAATCTATCTATTCCTAAAATGACAACACTTTCATACGTCATACCCAGATTGTGTGTGCATGGTTTGAGCAACATGAATACTTCAGGCATCTGTCATGGCCATCACAATCCTCAGAACTTGAAACACACATTCGACATCACAATCTTCTGCTTATTTCACTCCACGTATAAAGTCTAAATAGCACAAAATTCTCCAAGACATTTTCCAGCACTTTATGGATTCAACAACCATCTCGTATCATGACTGTTACCCGGGAATAATATGCCACGAACCAATCATTAGGCGAAAGTCATATTAAAATGGTCAACAAACATATAATGCTTCTTTATGGGAATAAATCACAAAGGATGGATGCAATACCTTTATGTTTTAAGTCTGTTTTTCTTTTCCGAGAGAGGATTTCCAATAATTATCATAAACCATCATAATATTCCAGGATACATTTTAGAAGCAGACTTAAATTACATGTAACTTATGTATCGACACGCGCCCTAGTGACTCAGCGTTAAGTCTGAGGACTTACAACGCTAGAATCGAGGCACAGAACTTATATAGAACACAGTGCTCATTGAGCCCATTCTGTATTTTTGTGCTCAGAACTAAAATGCACTGAGACGACACACTAGAAGAAGAGAAACAGAGGGGAAAGTGGCTACACGATGCTTTTTAAAAAATATAATGCATGACATGTAGGGGAGAACGTCAGTGATAAATTTGCTGAAAACCTATATATGTACATATATATATATACACACACATACGAAACCATTTAGATTTCTCAAGGTAATTTCATTACTTGGAAGTCACGAAAATAATTAAGACGTTTCGTCTTGTTCAATTACAGAGCAAGGATTAGGTTTAATATTGACGTAAAGTTGCAATAAGGAAGCTGAGTAAATTAATTCTGAGAAGGAAATTTTAGAAGCATGTTTATAGCAGAAAGTTCAGAAAAGTGACAAAATTAACAACCAGATATCCGGGGATATATAGATTTAGGAAATGAGGAGAAAGACAACGACATGTAATGTTACTGTAAATGAAGAAAGGACAATATGTTCAGATATATGTGTAAGAAGAGCAGTAACATAGACAAGTAACTGAAACTGAAAGACATAAGGAAAAGTTTAGAGAACTCACCATATAAAATGAACAAAAAGCAATATCGGATTACTTATTGTTAAGAGTAAAACCACATAAAGGGTTACTAGTACCTGCTCACCACGGGTATATTATTATTAATGAATAAGGGTAGTATTTATTTTAATTTCATTATTGTAGTATTACTTTTAGTTTCATTATTGTTGTATTACTTTAAATTTCATTATTGTTGTATTACTTTTGGTTTCATTATTGTAGTATTACTTTTTTTTTAGTTTTCATTATTGTAGTATTACTTTTAATTTCATTATTGTAGTATTACTTTTAGTTTCATTATTGTTGTATTACTTTTAGTTTCATTATTGTAGTATTACTTTTAGTTTCATTGTTTGTAGTATTACTCTTTAGTTTCATTATTGTTGTATTACTTTTAGTTTCATTATTGTAGTATTACTTTCTAGTTTCATTATTGTAGTATTACTTTTAATTTCATTATTGTTGTATATAACTACTTTAGTTTCATTATTGTAATATTACTTTTAGTTTCATTGTTGTAGTATTACTTTTAGTTTTATTATTGTAGTATTTCTTTTTGTTTTCATTGTTGTAATATTACTTTTGGTTTCGTTATTGTAATATTACTTTTAGTTTCATTATTGTTGTATTACATTTAGTTTCATTATTGTAGTATTACTTTGGTTTCATTATTGTTGTATTACTTTTTATACATTATACCACCATTACTTTTAGTTTCATTATTGTTGTATTACTTTTAGTTCCATTATTGTATTATTACTTTTAGGTTCATTATTGTTTTATGACTTTTAGTTTTATTATTATAGTATTACTTTTAATTTCATTATTGTAGTATTACTTTTAATTTCATTATTGTAGTATTACTTTGGTTTCATTATTGTTGTATTACTTTTAATACATTATAGCACTATTACTTTTAGTTTCATTATTGTCGTGTTACTTTTTAGTTTCATTATTGTAATATTACTTTTAATTTCATTAATGTTGTATTACTTTAGTTCCATTATTGTAGTATTACTTTTGGTTTCTGTTATTGTAGTATTACTTTTAGTTTCATTATTGTAGTATTACTTTTAATTTCATTATTGTAGTATTATTTTTAGTTTCATTATTGTAGTATTACTTTTGTTTCTGTTACTGTAGTATTACTTTTAGTTTCATTATTGTAGTATTACTTTTAATTTCATTATTGTAGTATTACTTTTAGTTTCATTATTGTAGTATTACTTTTAGTTTCATTATTGTTGTATTACTTTTAGTTTCATTATTTTTGTATTACTTTTAGTTTCATTATTGTTGTATAACCTTTAGTTTCATTATTGTAATATTACTTTTGGTCTTCGTTATTGTAGTATTACTTTTAGTTTCACTATTGTAGTATATACTTTAATTTCATTTATTGTAGTATTACTTTTAGTTTCATTATTGTAGTATTACTTTTAGTTTTCATTATTGTAGTATTACTTTTAGTTTCATTATTGTAGTATTACTTTTTTCTACATTATTGTAGTATTACTTTAGTTTCATTATTGTTGTAATACTTTTAGTTTCATTATTGTTGTATAACTTTTAGTTTCATTTATTGTTGCATAACTTTTAGCTCTATGTTTGTAATATTACTTTTAGTTTTATTGTTGTAGTATTACTTTTAGTTTCATTATTGTTGTATTACTCTTTTAGTTTCATTATTGTAGTATTACTTTTAGTTTCATTATTGTTGTATAACCTTTAATTTCATTATTGTTGTATAACTTTTAGTTTCATTATTGTAATATTAATTTTAGTTTCATTATTGTAGTATTACTTTTAATTTCATTATTGTTGTATAACTCTTTAATTTCGTTATTGTTGTATAACTTTTAGTTTTATTATTGTAATATTAATTTTAGTTTCATTATTGTGTAGTTACTTTTTAATTTCATTATTGTAGTATTACTTTTGGTTTCATTATTGTTGTATTACTTTTAATTTCATTATTGTAGGATTATTACTTTAGTTTCATTATTGTTGTATACCTTTTAGTTTCATTATTGTAGTATTACTTTTAGTTTCATTATTGTAATATTAATTTTGATTTCATTATTGTTGTAGAATTGTGTTTTAGTCGGTTGTCTATCTAGTTGTCTGTTTGTTGTTTATGTTTGTGTGTACAAAGAAAATAACTGCTACTTAATATAAAACAAGTTTTATATATTTTCACTGGTGAATCTATTAGAACGTGTTGGCCACAGAGTGAAGTTTAACACTTAATTTAACACTTAGTTGGTCGAACGAACCTCTCGTTCCTTGCTGGTTCAAAACATTAACATTTTGGGTTTGATTAACGCTACAGACACAACCATAAAACAATGAATAGCAATACCCCCAATATATAGAATAACCTACATTACCTGTTATACAATTTTTTTAAATGCTCTATTTTATTTTTCAAAGTCTCCCCACAGTGGTGCAAGAGTATGCTCTGGGAATTACAACGATAGAAACCGTGTTTCGATACCCGCGTGCGGGTCGAGCACAGATAGATATAGGTTTAACTTCAAAGAAAGAAACTTGTTTCCCAAGAACAAAATATTCATTGTTTTTTAACCAGTTTGGTTTCCCGTAACAAAATAAACCACGAACAACCACATCAGACGTAGTTTTCGCTTAGTTTTTTAAAATGTCACTAGAGATGTAATTAACAGAACACAAATACAGTCAGATATTTTAGTAATTAAAGAGCTACCAAAGACATGTTTAGGATTGCTTTACACAGAGTTTTGCGATGTTACTGTACTATAACACATCCAGTCAGGACAGTGTTATAGTAATATGACTTCTGTTAGTTGAGTGGCAAGACGGAGGGTTTATTAGGATAAAAATCAAGTTTAGATATCCTCGATAGGTGTATCACAGATAGCCCATCATGAATATATTTATATATTTATGTACAAATACAGAGGTGGTGTAACAGTTTAAACACTGATATATCTCAGAACGGCTGGTTGTGGGTATTAACACTTTTACTGACAAGCAGAGAACAACGTTTCAACCTTCCTAGGTTTTCTTAAGGTTAACAAAGAGAAAGTATGAATGTGACCCTTGACGGACACGTGTCTTAGAAACGAGAGCTGGGGAAACAAGAAGAAAAAATGGAAACTAGATTCAAAGAACACAAACACAAACAACCTTCACACGTTTTGATCACTGCAAATCAAATAAACACAACATAACCACAGACAACACCCAAATATAAAGTAGGGAAACAAATATAAACAAACGCAAAATGAAAGAAATTTTCTCCTACAACTAAAATCAAAATTAAACCAATAAAAGGAACAACTTCATACCCATACCAATTAATAACCTAACATCCAACTGCATTTGACCCTAAAAATCCGGTACCTGTTTATACTCTCGTCCCTAGGGACATGTGTCCGTCAACGGTCAGTTGCAAACTCTCTTTGTTAACCTGAAGATGACCTAGGAAGGCCGAAACGTTGTTCTCTGCTTATCAGTAAAAGTGTTAATACCCATACCAGCCGTTCTGAGATACATTTCTATTTCAAGTGGGTTTCTCGTCATCAAGAGGTTAAACACTCTTCATGCGTTAATGTGATTATAACTTTCACACCCAAGCACTTATCCTATTTGTAACTCAACTTGTACACCAGTTACCGTTATTATATGTACACTAAACATGCTGGTAATTTATTTACCACACAACATGGGCACATTATCTACTGAACTAGTTCTTCCTTTCTATTGTGTGCAAATTGTTACAATTAAAGAAGATCTCGTGTCTTAATATTAAGTGAGAGCAGATGATGTTATGATTATTAAAAAGTATACCTAAGAAAGTAATGAATAAGTTATTATATAAAATAATAAATAAATGATTCAATTATTTCCTGATAGGAAGATTTCTGGTGCCAGTGTATTAAATCTTGTACATGGAACCGTATGGTATATCACTAAGTTACGATATCAGATTACCAATATATATACGTATAATAGAGTCACCTGATATGGGTATTAAACACTTTAACATTATGTGTTTTAACACTCCTACGAAAAGACGTTTCTAGTCCTGATTTCTCCAAGCCCGTTCCCTGCCTGTGGTTTCTGCTAGATAGTAGATAGGGACGGTGGGAATCTCGTTAATCCATTTATTAATGGATTTAAATGGCAATTTCATTTAAATACAAAATTATTAGCCTAATATTAATAACCTTTCAAGTTGCTCTGGGGTCTGTTAGGCCCCACTTTTCGTAGGAGTGTTAATAAAAGGTTTAGATATTCAGATCAGTCGTCTCTAATATATATATATAGCTTAAGTGGATTTTCGTCATCACAAATTAGAACATCTTAATAAATCATTCAGTTTAATCATGAGAAAATGGCAAACTTATTGCCCTTTTGTATTTAAGATGAAACCATTCCCACACATATACAAATATTTAGTCATTAAATTAAATATCTTGTTTAGTAGGAGCAAATAACTTCAAGAAAAAAAAGACCTTGTTGAAATCTAACGTTTCTTCTTCCACACTGTTTGCTCATCTACATTTTCTCTTTCATTAAGGCCCAAACATGTCTTCTCCTTTCAGCCGTGGGGCGTTATAATGTCACGATCAATCCCACTATCTGTTGGTAAAAGAGTAGCCCAAGAGTTTTGGCGGTGGTGATGACTAGCTGCCTTCCCTCTAGTCTTACACTGCTAAATTATGGACGGCTAGCACAGATAGCCCTCGAGTAGCTTTGTGCGAAATTCAAAACAAAAACAAAACATTCTGATTGGACAATGAAATTAAAAATTTGTTTGGAGCCAATATATACTCTTCAAAAAAAAGAAACGCAAAAGGCAAAATTTGAGACAAATTGTAAACAAGTTTATTCCGGGTAGTTCTGTATGACATGTGTGAAACTTTGCACATTCACTGCTGAACATCCAAAGTCTGCAAAGGCGAAGTCCACGCTCACTAGTTGAAGTTTAACGTCACTCAACGTCAATAACGAGTATGCCCCCCGTGAGCATCAATAACTGCTTGGCATCTCCTGTCCATGAAAGCGATGAGATGACGAATGACATCCAGGAGCTGGCCACTCAGCCTACAAAGCCGCTGCAAGCTGAGGAGAGTGTGGTTGAGGTTGTCGCCGTCGCAGACGTCGGTCCAACTCGTCTCAAAGGTGTTCGATGGGGTTTAAATCTGGTGATCTGGAGGGCTAGGGAAGAGCGTTGATGTTGTGGTGGCTCAAGAAGACAGTGGTGAGTCAGGCTGTGTGAGAACTGGCGTTGTCATGTTGAAAAACGTCGTTGACGTTCACCATAATGGGTTGCACATGGGGCCTAAGCACCTCGTCGGACGGTTGCGTACGGTCTGATCGGAAAGCCTACGCAGCTCTGGTATGGTTGAGGCAGTAGACGTCCCAGTAGTGGTCCTATCCCGAAGATGACGTAACCGGATGTAGCGATCTTGTGTGTGCGTGGTCACACGAGGTCTGCCAGATCGAGGACGGTCACGAGTTGATCCATGTTGTTGGTGACGATTCTATAGCCTTGTGATGGTGCTTGGGTGGACATTCACAGCTCTGGCAACATCTGATCGAGATTCGCCTCTTCCAAGCGACCAATGGCGTTGTTGCGTTGTGCTTCAGTCAGTCTTGGCGCAACTGTATTGCGTGTCGGTGGCTTAACACCGAGCTATGGAAACCGAGAACCCGACACTTTTATAGGGATTTTGCACATGTTGCACTTGCAGAACATGCAGATCTCTCAAACAAATTTATTGGGCACGAATGCGTTTTGGCAAAAAAAATCCCATGTTTTCTCCTCCGTTTTCAAAGTGCACAACTTTTGTTATCATATTGGTCTGACAATCAGTGCCTTAACACGTGTAACATCACATACTCTGAACTTGTAACGTTATTACATATATTTCTCTTTAAAATAAAAAAAAAATTTGCGTTTGCGTTTTTTTTTGAAGAGTATATTTGATGATTCCGTGTAAAGGACATTTTACCCAACCAGTAACTTTCAGCTCTGAGAAGTGTAGGTTAATACAGTTCAATAAAACTGTGAATGTTTTTCAGCTTCACAGAAAATTTATCAAAATCAGACTTTTGGGGTAAAAGTATTTTTTTAAGATCTTAAAATTAGTGTTTTATTATTTTGTAGATAGATTTGCAATGATGTTTATATAAAAGTATTATTTTACCTAAAACATATCCCCTCTTTCCAATGGCACAGCGGTTTGTCTGCGGATTCATACCTGCAGAAACCGGGTTTCAGTACCCGTGGTGGGCAGAGCACAGATAACCCTTTGTGTAGGTTTGAGCTAAATTCCAAATAACAACTAGTTTACAATTTTAATCCAGGCTGGACAAACGTATTCTCTAACTGACTGGTCATATATATTGTTTGTATACTTTTAATATTGTGTTTGGTATTGTTCGTGTATTATTCGCTTACAGACTTTTAGTTTTATTTATTATTTGCCAGAAATTTCTAGTTAATTTTGTATCGTTGGTGAGACAAAGAAATTTTATTGATGAAGTTGTTTGGAAGGACGTTCAGTTGAGATAAAGCTTGGGGTTGATTTTAATTTGCTTTCTAGTTTGGCTAAATCTAAAAGATCTGTTTTTGTATGTTCATTTTATTAGTTTTTTAGTTCAGTATTCAGAGGTAGTATTTGACGAGGGTTATAAATTTGTGCTCGTATAGATGGCGCTTGGGAACTCTTCCACATAGCTTTATCGTCTGCAAAGCGTAAGGTGAAGCAAAAGATTTGGGTCATCTAATGGCATGCCGCTTACGTACATAGTGAAGAGTTTGGAGCTAACTATCCCTCTTGTGGTACACCTGCCTCCAGTAAAATACTCTGACTATTTGCCTGACATTTCCTATTTTCTAGAAAGATTGATAACCTGTGAATAATTCCTCCTTTCAGTTCAACCTGTAACATCCGGGACCCTAGGCATGCCTGACAGATTGCCTCGAAAGCCTCTAGACTTAGAAGACAAACAACCATGCACTCTCTTTGCTAATGACCCGCCATGGCCAGGTGGTTAGTGCGCTCAACTTGTAATATGAGGATCGTGGGTTCGAATCTCGGTCACACCTAATATGCTCGTTCTTTCAGCCGTAGTAAAACGAGTAATGTGACGGTCAATCCCATTATTTGTTGGTAAAAGAGTAGCCCAAGAGTTGGCGATGGGTGGTGATGACTAGCTGCTTTCCCTCTAGTCTTACACTGCTAAATTATGGACGGCTAGAGCAGATAGCCCTCGTCTAGCTTTGCAAGAAATAGAAAACAAACTAATTTTTGACTAACACCTCCAGTGACACAGCGATATGCCTGCCTACTCATAATCATTATAAACAGGGTTTCGATATCTGTCGTCTGCTTACCACGGGTATCGAACCCTGTTTGATCGACTCATTAGCAGTCCTTCTGAGAACGCTTTGGTTATGGATTCTAAATCTTTAAACGTTCTTTTGTAATTTATCATGAAACACTTATCTTAAAATCGACATAGTTGCTGCGTGACCTGTATGTAGTTTTGGCCTCTGTTTCCTTATTCTAGATAGTTCTCGAAATTTCTTTTGTTGTTTGATTGAGAAAAAAAAGTCTAACATCAAGCAATGAGTCGATCAAAGCTAGGAACGGCTATGTTCAAATTACACTTGTTTATTTTTGCGCGAAATTCTGAAGCAAATTTGAACATAATATAATGTTGAAAGACAACAAGGTATCCCTTGGTCAATCTGCACCCCATCACCCCTATCAGTCAAGACAAAACTGTTAAAAAATAAATTTAAAGTCAGTCCTTATCATTCATGCATCTATCAAGCTTTATTTTAAACTTACTCAAATTTACTGTCTCCACAACATCCGAAGGTAACCCATTTAGAAATAAAACGAAAATGTGAAAACAGAGATGACGTGCATAATATAGTTAATGTTATTTCAGGGTATAATAATTGACGTGGGCCGAGCGCAGTACAGCGTCATGATCTAACGCTTGGCGCTTTGAAACCGAGAATATAAGCGGTAATGGTCAAATCCCACTGTTTGATTATGTAGAACTGGCCAGTTGGCGGTTAGTTATATTCCGTTCAATTTATTACTTCAAAATTAGGAATTACTCAAGATAGGCGTGGCATTTCAGAAGAATTTTGCGCGAAATTAAAACAACAACAACAAAAAACACGACTACTTT
Source organism: Tachypleus tridentatus (assembly GCF_004210375.1). Taxonomy (NCBI): domain Eukaryota; kingdom Metazoa; phylum Arthropoda; class Merostomata; order Xiphosura; family Limulidae; genus Tachypleus; species Tachypleus tridentatus. Next base: position 20,843,436 of record NC_134835.1, read on the forward strand.
ACTACAGGGCGTAATGTAACAGCAGGTTTGCATCAGTCAAAGCGAAACTGAATTAGCTATTACCAAGTTCAACCACAAAAGTGCCTCGCGCTCGCGAAACGTGTGTATGACTGTTGTCAGGGTGATAAGTGAATGCGCGTCACTAAAGTAGCAGAAGCAGACCTTAAAAAAGCAACAAAACACACATGGGAGCCACATAAAAATACAATTGATATGATTAATGAAAGACGGAGCTCGGGTTGACTACATACAAACACGAGAGATGTGACGTTGAAACCACAGATAAATGCACTTCATAGCAAAATTAGAAGCGAAATCAAACAACTAAAATGAGACAACTGAGTTACTTATTGTAATAACTTAGCGAAAAAAAATGCACAAAAATATTCCACAACCACCTAAAAAAATACACACAAAACAAGAAAGATATAAATCCTACCAAACATGAGCACGTGCAAACAAAACCACAGTATAACAACAAAAGCTAAACGATTTAGAGAGCACCTACAAAGCACTCTTCAAGCACAAAACGATCGAGAGACATGAATAAACATTACCGTACCCAAGTAAACAACATATCATTACACCGAACTTCCATATTGAATTCTTAACACAAACAAATAACAACTGACACTATGGATGAATGAATACGTGACAAATAAAATACGAATGATACAAATCTCTATAACTATAAAACACAGTAAAAACAAAGTACCGGGTGCAGACACCGTACAAGTAATATTACTCAAAAGCGTGTGTTTGTTTTTGAATTTCGCGTAAAGCTACACGAGGGCTATCTGCGCTAGCCGTCCCTAATTTTGCAGTGTAAGACACGGGGAAAGCAAGTTGTCGTCACCAGCCCCCGCCAACTCTTGGGCTACTCTTTTTACCAATGAACAGTGGATTGACTATAACATTATAACGCCCCCAAGGCTGAAAGGGCGAACATGTCTGATGTGACGGAATTTGCACACTCGCCTCATCACCATACCATCTTGCCATGTCGGACCGAAGACTTGGTAAACAATGTAAGAGTATTTGTTTGTTTGTTCGACATTAAGCACAAAGCAACACAATGGTATACATCCGTGCTCTTGTCACCACGGGTTTTTAAACCCGGATTTTAGTGTTGTAAGTCCAAAGACATACCACAGTGCTCCTAGGGAGCAGAAATGCAAGAAGACATATATAAGCTAAAATAAATCAGTATATGTTATATACTCTCTCTTCTTAAGTGCAGACCGCACATTTATTTCTTAGTGTACAATGAAGATTTAATATTTAAAATGATCACAGCTTATCAAAAAACGAAATATTATAGGAAGTTGACGCAAATTTCACAATAGTCATAAATACATAGTGACATAAGAACCCGATTTAACTTATGAATTTAATATAATGAAGATGTTTTGTAAGATACACGCAGAATCTAATCGTGCCATAAATTTCTCAAATTTGTTAAAACGGTCTGCTAGACTATAGACGAAAAGTGGACAATTTAGAGCTATTACCGCCAAACTAATCATGTTTGTTTTAACAAATATTAAAATACAAAACTGTAGTTTACGGAACAAGTTATAGCTCAATTATATTATTTCGCAGTCAGATAATAATAATACATTTAATTTGTTTTATATATTTTATATTTAGCAAAGCCACAAAGGCTATCTGCTCAGCCCACCGAGGGAATCGAACCCCTGAAAAAGAGATAATTTAGACACATAAAGACCCCTAGATGGCAGCACATAAAGCCTATTTATGATTTATTGAAGTTTTATTTTAACACTAACAAGCCTCAAAAAATAAAACAAACAAAATATATGTTTAATTAATTGGTTTAATTAGTCACAAAAGACAGTATCAAACCCGGTTTTTAACGTTGAGTCTTTACGTCTATCGCTGACTCAGTGAGGGATAATTTGATTACTTGTGTCAATAATTTATGCAAACAAATATTTTGAAATGATTGTGTGACATCATCATTCCTTGGAAGATATTTTTGAGTAATCAGAGTGAAAACTGTAATTAATGTAAGAGCATTTTAAGCACACGATTTACTACCACGTAAAAAACTTTGTCAAAATAATAATGTATGGTAATAATAATAATACGTCTTTATAACCGAAATTACAAAAAATAGTGAAAATAAAAAAGCAATTTTTTTATTTTGTTTCTTAGTCCTAACGAGTTGGACTCTGATGCATTTTATGTTCCAAGTGTGTGTATGTTGTTAAGAGCAGAGTTGCGCAGTGGCTTCTCACTCACTGCATAGAACGGTCATCGAAGTTTAGCGTCATAGTTTCTTGAGCTCACTACTGAACCATTTATCTCTAACGGCGATCCTTTCGTTAGTGCTAACAAGTTAATGCTGCATAACATTTACAACTTAAACAATGAATTTTACTATTCGAAAATCACAAACATCAACTAGTTTGTTTATCACACACGACCAACTGGTTTGTTTACAACTGCAAGGAATGGATTTCATCATTACTAAATGACATGTGGTCAAGTTGTTTCTCACATCTTCAAACAATGGATTTTAGATTTTACCATTCATAAATCATATATGGTCAACTAACCAACGCCCGCCAAGGATCTGAGGATTTTATCACAATGATTAAAAGAAATTTTATATGCTATTTTTTGTCTCGAAACATTTCCGATAAAATGCAGACGACAAAGATGAAATTTGAAACAGTGACACGAAATTTGTAGAAAATGTCTTGCCTTTATTCTAATCAAACACTAGAAAACATATACACAAATCTTTCATTACTACGATTTTATTTTTACGAGAACAAGTTATCGTTTTACTTGAAATAAAAGAGAAAAAAGATTGTATTTCTATCAAAAGATCCCAATATATTAGGCAGAACAAACCAATGAACAATATTGTAAATATTTCCAGGTGTTTAAGTTATGGTGTAGGGACTGTATTTTCAGCACCTAATATACACTTTATTTTTGCACAAAGCAGTCAGTGGTTGTTGTCCTTTTTATTGTTTTGGTAGAGGCAACTGATACGATGTCATTTCACTTTTCACAATATATGTTTGCCATGCACAACCTTTCGTATCGAATGACATCTCTTTCTCTCTCTTTTTTATAGCGCACTGATGACATTATGGATCAACTTAACTGGCAACGGATGTCAATTTTTGTATGATGCATGTTAGCTTTGGTGGCATATTGATCATTTGTGTTGTATAGCGTCCACTATTCACTAGCATGTATTAACTCCTTGGCTGTAAACAGTGAAACAGCACCAGTACATTTGAGAAGTTCACTTATTATTGAAGATTGTTCCAAATTAAATGGCGAATTGCCACCAACAAATCCAATGTGAAATTAACATTTAACTTGCTAGGATTTTTTTTAACACGTGGTTTATTTATCTTCAAGACGTTTGAGTTTTACACCTTCGACAAGGGTGGGTGTTATAAATGGGTCCTCGTCGGTAGCTGTAATGTTGCTGTAGAAACTTTCATTGAAACAGTTTAACAAAGCACTCAGGCCTGTTGCGACACTGACTGACTGCTCTCCCTATGACCACTAGTTAGTTCGACATCAGTATTTTGCAAAGACTTTACATAACTTGTGTACGTGTGTTTTCTTATAGCAAAGCCATATTAGGATATCTGCTGAGTCTACCAAGGGGAATCGAAACCCTGATTTTTAGCGTAGTAAATAAGTTGACTTATCGCCAGGGGAGAACTTGTATAACTTAGTTGTAAAAACACCACGTGTAATCAACAAAGAAAGCATAGCTAGCCAGCTTCCTGTTAAATGAATTGTATCTACATCAATTCCAAATTAATTTGCTCATCGTGACAAGATATCAAGGAAGTACCAGACTAGATGGAGGACTGGATGTTGTTTGTGTGTAAAAACTTTGGTATATAGATCAATATATGTGATAAGCGTTATTGTAAATTGTATTATTGTTTGTACATTAAAATATATTTGTATTAAAAACACAAATAGCCATTGTTTATTAACCTTTCTTGGTAAGTATCATAAATTCGATACATTTCGACATTTATTTGTGTGTGTTTTCTTATAGCAAAGCCACATCGGGCTAGCTGGTGAGCCAACGGAGGGGGAAATCGAACCCCTGATTTTAAGGTTGTAAATCCGTAGACATACTGCTGTACTAGCGGGGGACTGACATTTATTTGACTTCTAAATCTAAATTATCATTTAACCCAGTTTCAGACTATTTAAAATTGTAATTAAAAGCTCATTAAATAAGGTACAGATATGAAAACCAGTATTGTGCTATTATTAATTAAAGTTTAAATTGCGGCTACTTGAAGTATCCTTCTAGAAAATAACAAGTCGAAGTATCTCGTCTTGATGCAAACAAGTAAATCATGATTAGAAATAAATGGTTGAAGTGGAGGGTAGGCGTGCGTGAAAGAGAGGTGAAGTGTTTGTTTGTTGGTTTTGAATTTCGCGCAAAGCTACGCGAGGGCTATCTGCGCTAGCCGTTCCTAATTTAGCAGTGTAAGAGTAGAGACTAGCAGGTAGTCATAACCACCCACCCACAACCTTGGGCTACTCTTTTACCAGCGAATGGTGGGATTGATCGTCACATTATAACGCCTCCATAGCTGAAAGGGCGAGCATGTTTAGTGCGACGGGGATTCGAACCGCGACCCTCAGATTACGAGTCGAACACCTTAACCCACCTGGCTATACCGAGCCTGAGGTGAAGTGTAGCTGTAGATCACCAATCTAAAAAATAATTACTGACTGCTAACACCTATAACTCGTCTCTTGTTACATTGTGGATAATAGTGTAATGTGGAAAAAAATACTTAAGTTACGGTCAAGTTTGCCTGAACATACATATATATAGATATTTCTTAAACAAAGGAGATATATTAACTGCCAAAGTTATCTGGATAACATACGTACTCAGAAACTTTTACTTAAGATAACCGAGAATTACTTTGTTGGTGCATAGTGCTTGGATTTACTCTGTATAACGTTTTAGGTACATGAATGGATTAATAAATGTATTCTTGGAAACATTTTATATGGAATATTTGAACATCGCTACTTAGTTCAGTTGGTAGAAAAACACGCTTACAGTGTGAAAAGTGTAGGTTTCAGATTCAAAGAAGGAAAAAAAAAAATCCAGACCACAGCACTAGAACTCCATGGTTAAGAAAACTGCTACTAAGTTCAGCATAAGAAAGATAGTCAGGCCACAGCACTAGAACTCCATGGTTAAGAAAACCGTTACTAAGTTCAGCATAAAGATATCCAGGCTGGCAGCACTAGAACTCCATGGTTAAGAAACCATTACTAAGTTCAGCGAGAAAGATAGTCCAGGCCACAGCACTAGAACTCCATGGTTAAGAAAACCGTTACTAAGTTCAGCATAAGAAAGATAGTCCAGGCCACAGCACTAGAACTCCATGGTTAAGAAAACCGTTACTAAGTTCAGCATAAGAAAGATAGTCCAGGCCACAGCACTAGAACCCATGGTTAAGAAAACCGTTACAAAGTTCAGCATAAGAAAGATAGTCCAGGCCACAACACTAGAACTCCATGGTTAAGAAAACCGTTACTAAGTTCAGCACAATAAAGATAGTCCAGGCAGCACTAGAACTCCATGGTTAAGAAACCGTTACTAAGTTCAGCATAGAAAGATAGTCCAGGCCACAGCACTAGAACTCCATGGTTAAGAAAACCGTTACTAAGTTCAGCATAAGAAAGATAGTTCAGGCCACAGCACTAGAACTCCATGGTTAAGAAAACCGTTACTAAGTTCAGCATAAGAAAGATAGTCCAGGCCACAGCACTAGGACTCCATGGTTAAGAAAACCGTTACTAAGTTCAGCACAATAAAGATAGTCCAGGCCACAGCACTAGAACCCATGGTTAAGAAAACCGTTACTAAGTTCAGCACAAGAAAGATAGTCCAGGCCACAGCACTAGAACTCCATGGTTAAGAAAACCGTTACTAAGTTCAGCACGACATAGTATGTTAACTAAAACATTCTTAGTATGAATTTTCAGGGCAAGTAACAACTAGTTCAAGTTCTTGGCATGGCCCACGTGGTTAGGGCGTCCGACTCATAATATCAGGGTGGATAGTTATATTCCTCGTTACACCAAGCATGCTTGCCCTTTCAACCGTGGGGGTGTTATAATAATACGGTCAGTCTCACTATTCGTTGGTGAAATAATTGGTGGTGGATGGTGATGACTAACTGCCTTCCCTCTAGTTTTACGTTGCTAAATTACGGACGGCAAGTGCAGATAGCCCTCGTGTAGATTTGGGTGAAATTACAAACCAGCCAACGATAGAAATATTCTGTTTAATTACATTCTTCAACATTTTGTTTAACGGGAAGAAAGAGCACGTTTTTCTGTATTTAAGGACACCTGAATGATCTGCTAAACCAAATTAACTGAAGGTGAGATTAATGATTTCTCTTTCAAGTTTAGGTAATTATAATCAGTAGAAGAAATCATGGACAACGTTTGGGGGCTTTAGGGAGTAAATGCAAACCTCAGAGGTTAACTAAAGAACACTAGTGAATGACCCTTTTTGAAGTTTATTCTTTTGCTTCTTTTGAATTTCGCGCAAAGCTACACGAGGGTTATCTGCGCTATCCGTCCCTAATTTTGCAGTGTAAGACTAGAGGGAAACCAGCTAGTCGTCACCACCCACCGCCAACTCTTGGCTACTCCTTTACCAACGAATAGTGGTATTGACCGTCACATTATAATGCCCCCACGACTGAAAGTACAAGCATGTTTGGTGCGGGCGGGATTCGAACCCGCGACTCTCAGATTACGAGTCGAACGCCTTAGCCACCTGTTTGTGGACCGACATTTCAATTAAAAAAAATAATAAAAATTTTATGGTCATTCGAAATATCTTTCTGTAAGAGTAACCATTCCCTTCCCATTTGTACAGCAGCATGTCTGCGGACTCGCACCGCTAAAAACCGGATTTTCATACCAGTGGTGGGCAGAGCAGAAATAGCCCATTGTGTAGCTTGTGCTTAATTCCAAACAAAAAACAACAACACAGAATATCTTTAGCCTTTGTCCTTCATGTGTTATATATTGTGTTTTAACCTCCTGCCACATGATTATGTTAACCACGTGCCATGATAAAAAAAAAAACATTTACTGGCATTCTTTAGTGACTCTATTGTGTCTTGCTGTAGGTGCTATCATCCTATAAGGAAGGGCTACTCTTGTAGGTTGTTGGAGAACTGATGTAGGTGCTGCACTCACAGGTTGTTTGTTTGTTAACAAATGTCTTTCTGATGCTTGATAGGGTGATAAACGTCACACCAAGAAGGCGCACCTGCTTAAGAAACTCCTATTTTAGATCATTTATTTTTTCACAAAGGTGTTTCACATTATCCACTGTAGGGGATATCATTACCCTATAACCCTCGAAAAACATCTCAGTTGGATTTGTGATGTGGGATATTTTGTATAATTTTAATGGTGTATAAATCTTTTTTAACGATGCTACCATGCTGTAGATATATTTGTTTTTCTCTTGTGGCGAAGCTGCCTTTTTCTGATGTTTCATTTACGTTTCGTTCCAAAAATATTTCTTTTTATACTACAAATTTGGAACAAGTTTTACATACTAGTTATATAATAATAATTATAATACTGTTAATTAATAATTAAAAACAACAACAACAATACAATTTTCACACGAAGTTTTTGAAGTGAGAACCGAATAAGTTCACTGATATTTAAACTTCGCTAATTAAGAAATCTGTTGTATGTTTTTAAGTACTTTTTGCTACCATCAGTAAAATTAAGATATAGAAAATATTGAACATTTTTCATTACGTTAGCGCAGTGAAATAGTAATATCTAATGTGTTTTACATTACAAAATTACCCTTTTAAGTTCAGCATGTGATTCACGTAAGAGATAAATGTTCTGGTTGATACTTCAGATTTTTTTAGCCGCGGCATAGTAGCTCATAAGATGACTCTGAGTTGGTTGTTTTTTGTTTTGTTTTTTTCAAGTATAATCTTTTAGCTCATAGCTCCGTCATTTCTTAACCGATTTGAGATCTAATTACATTTTTGGACTGAGGAGATTAAACTTTTTTGGTTGATGTATTTGACTATGCCTAACGTCTCACAAATTAATTTACTCTAAGTCATGCCTTAAAGAATTTCAAGTGCCTCGGTTATATAGGACTCCCTTTTGTTTAAACTTCTGTTGATGTATGATCTAATGTGATTTATTGATCTTCATTTTAATAACCCTAAGATATAAACAGACTTTTCGACAAATCAGAAACAAAAATTTCAAAATCGCGACATTAAAAACTAGCAACATTAAACTTTCTTCGTAAAGAATGTTATTAAGTTCGTTTGCATTAGCCGGTGGTTCAGCTGCAAACTGGAGGGCATGGCTTCATCGGCTAAAATTTAGGGTTCAATTCTTTTGGTGGAAACAATACAGATAGCCGACTATATGACAATAAGCTTAACAGCAAACAAAAGAAAAACTCGTTTATAAAGTATAAATATATTGGTATTTATAATATACACACTGTACTTTTCCAAACATGTGACTATGTTTTTCCTCTTTCTTTATTCCAGATGGAAAAGACCGATGTGTCAATATAGCCATTAACATACCCATTGAAGCAAACTAAAGACAACATTTTTATGTCGTAAGAAGAAGGAAACTAAAAGAGGGATGATGTCCTCAGGATGGAATAGCCTAGGCCTTATGCAGTCTGCTCCAGGTGTAGTAACAGCTAACTGGGAGGAGTGGCTGCTTGAATGACAGGTGGTCTGTTGTATTATTAATGGTTTGTTTGTTTTTTATTTGTTTGTTTTTTTTGACTTCGCACAGAGCTACTCGAGGGCTATCTTTGCTGGCAGTCCCTAATTTAGTAGTGTAAGACTAGAGAGAAGGCAGCTAGTCATCACCACCCACCGCCAACTCTTGGGCTCTCTCTTTACCAGCGAATAGTGGGATTGACCGTGACTTTATAACTCCCCACGGCTGAAAGGGCGAGCATGTTTGGCGCGACGGGGATGCGAACCCGGACTCTCAGATTACGAGTCGCACGCCTTAACACGCTTGGCCATGCCGGGCCTATTATTAATGGAACCTAAAGTAGAAGTTTGCTCTCCTAGTTGGCTCGAAATTTGTTTTTTTTATATAATCATTATTCTATTCTCGTTTAAACTCTCTTGACATAAATCATTTTCTTCTCTTTCCTTTTTTCCTGTGGTGATTATCTCAGAGGTTGTGAACAATTACGGATATTTGTAAGTGGCCACACTTGAGCTTAATCCACCAAGAGGCGCTGACAAGGAAAGAAGAAATAATCGAACACTTTTTAAAATAGCAACATGAAGTAACTTGCAGGTGCTGAATGTGTAACTAAGTGCACTCTATATGTACACGTTTGAAAATCAGCAGAACTCTGCTATTCTAAAACACTGTTATTATACTCATTACATTGTTTATTACAGATCTTCAGCTACTGATCTCAGCACACCCACGTACCCTGGCTCACTATAAAGCTTCAGAGCTTATAACTCTAGAAATCTGAATTTGGTAGGTGTGGTTTACTTAGCACATTATAGTCCATTCTATAGCTTTGCACATAACAACAAACAAACAAACAAAATCTTGTCTTAATGATGTACAATTACATAAAATATATGTACATGTTAAATAGAACTTTACAATATTTTGGGCGGATCGTCTTCTATGCATTCTAAGACTCTTTTCTGGTAATTTCGAACAGTAGCGTGAATTTTCGCTGTGTTTTTCAATAACTCGAAATCAGTTCACCGTGAAAAGAACAAAAGAGTAGAAAAGAGGGGAACAAATTACTGTGTTTGTATTTTTTTGGTTCTTAATGCACAGTACTAATGGTCTACGGTATTCTGTATCTACACTGCGTATATGTATACATATATATACATCATTTCTATCCTCGAGAAGAGCTGAAACTCCATGTAAAATACATCCCACGTCTTTAGTCTGTATAAGAGCTATATCTGTTATTTTGAATCCATGTGTGAGCTCTCTTCAGTCATATTAATATTTCTCTCTTGGACATTACACAACGAGTAATACAGTGTGTGTTTTTCTTAAAGCAAAGCCACACCGGGCTATCTGCTTGTGGTATAATAAGGGGAAAGCAGTTGTTGACTACGACTACGTTCTGCCTGTTTGTGTCAGTGTACATTCAAATATTTATCGTTTTCAACACGCAATAACATTTAAATAAAACTACGTTTTTAAGTCAGTGTATATATCTAGTTTGTGAATAATAAACATCTGATTCTAAATTATACAGTCACGTTACTTTTCGTTTACATATTTGTTTATTTTTACAAGCAGCTAGAATAACAGTTTATCTTTAGGTTCTGGGAAAGCCCTGTTTTAAAATGATTTCGTCAAGCCCAGTTCAAGATAACACATGCGACAGATTCGCGGAGACGCCACAGACGTGATTAGCTGGCGGTGTAAGACACACACACGCACGTGCAAGGTTGTGACTCTCCCTGTTCGTAACAAGAGTTTTAGTTAAAGTTATGGCGGATCATGTACAGTTTTATATATAACAATGGTTCTAGGCGCTGCCCTACAAGGTCAATCGCTAGTTTTAGGCTTTATTTTTTTACCTAAAATTCCCTTCCCTTCTTCTCGGTGGATCGGAGGCGCGCTATGAGCTTAGCATGTGGTATAAATTGGTCTTACCCAGAATCCACAAAGATTGTCGAATGAAATTAATTCGATCAAATATTCCTGAAAAAAAGTCCTGGAATAATAATCAAACATATGATAAGAAAATTGTATAACGAACCCATCTCACCAGGGAACATTTACAAAATACAGTGTGAAAGTTTTCCAGCCTTTTACTTTCGTGAAACAGGACGTGACTCGAAGATCAGGTTAAAGAAACACCACAAAAAAACCTCTTCCAAAGTCCATAAGTATTCGAGTAAGAACAAACATTTTTTTTCTGAACGGAAAACCACAGTACTAAAACAGAAAAAAAAAAAAATAAGGGAAGCTTTATTAATAAAATCAAAGAAGCCCATAACTGACAAATGCCGGGGGGCATCTCTATATATCTTTTGATCGTTTATTTCCTATGAATTCCTAGTCTTATGCAAATATTTTTCATAAAAATATTCTATTGTTTTTATATTTATTCATCTTTGGATTGTGTTTTGTTTAGTCATACATAAATAACCTGTATAATTCACGTGATTGATTGGTTTCTTTGGTTTGTTTTGAATTTTGCGTAAAGCTACTTGAGGGCTATCTGCGCTAGCCTTCCCTAATTTAGCAATGTGAGACTAGAGGGAAGGCAGTTTGTCATCACCACCCACCGCTAATTCTTGGACTACTCTTTTATCAACGAATAGTGGGAGTGACCGTCACTTATAACGCCCCCACGGCTGAAAGGGCAAGCATGTTTGGTGTGACGAGGATTCGAACCCGCGATTCTTTGTTTTGAATTTTGCGTAAAGCTACTTGAGGGCTATCTGCTCTAGCCTTCCCTAATTTAGCAATGTGAGACTAGAGGGAAGACAGTTTGTCATCACCACCCACCGCTAATTCTTGGACTACTCTTTTATCAACGAATAGTGGGAGTGACCGTCACTTATAACGCCCTCACGGCTGAAAGGGCGAGCATATTTGATGTGACGAGGATTCGAACCCGTGACCCTCAGATTACGAGTCGAGCGCCTTAACCACCTGCTCATGCCGGGCAGAGATCTATGGAACTTTATTTTAAACCTTATTCTACTAACGATAAATGAAATAAACGCCTGATTGATTTCTACGATACAATGTTTTTTTTTTCTTTTCAGTTTTTATGTTGTATCGAATGGGTTCGAATCCGGCCCGCTAGTTTCGTTATAATAAGCAGTTAAAAACAAATCATAAAATGCCTTAAACTAAATAACATTTTTAGGTTTTGCACGTGCAATACTCTGCATTATCATTTTACATAAAAGTGCTGATCGAATGTATTTTATTAAATCTTCAAGAAGAACTGAAAACAGAGACCTCTGCCTTAGATTTCACTTCTTCAAGAAAGAAAAAAGGAATGAAAATAATTTTCCTTCACTGGTTTTGGGCTATACCACTGCCCGCCAAAGTTGTAATTGTTTGTTTTGAAAGTTGCAATATCTTTTACTAATTCATGCTCGACCCCTGTACAGTGGTGTGCCACATTACACACAAAACCAGGTTTCGATACCAATGGTAGACAGAGCACAGATAGCCCATTGTGAAGCTTTTGTGCTTAATTCTAAACAAACAAACAAACAAACAAACAAAAATTCATGCTCGTCTTAGTTTTTGCATTTGACACTCCCCCCCCCCAAGAAACACAATAAAAACAACAACGAAACAACAAGAATGTGGGTGAGAAGGTTTTGTTGTTTTTATTTAATTTGTTTGAACGGTTAAAGTATGAACCGTAGAAGGCCCTGCATGGCGGGTGGTTAAAGCAGATGATGTAAACTTTAATTCATCATTTTGTTTGATTAGCAACATTTACAGTCTTTGATTTTGAAGATCAAAAGTGTAATGTCTGTTTGACTTATTTATATTCATGCTTCGGTAAGGGTTAGGGAAGATGTTTCATTATTTCAGATTTTTTTCGCGCAAAACTAAACAATTTTGAATTCATAGATTAGAGGGTAAGTAAACAGCTGGTCAAAACACCCATCACCAGCTCTTGGGTTGCTATTGCCTTATCGAATAGTGGGAGTTTGAACGTCAGTTTTAAGTATCACCCACGGTCCTAGGGTGCGTAGTGTAATTTTGCAGCAACGGGACATGAGCCGTGAACCTTCGTATTCGTAAATCTGAAACATACTAAACTTTAGGCAACTCCCAGTTTGCAAGAAATGAGCCTTATTCGTTTAAGGTTCATATAAAATAATGGTATCTCAGGGCCTTCTTTCCTTGGTTTAGCCTCGAGAGCTCACTGTCTGTCGTAACATTAAAAGAATGTATCGAGCCAAGTCTGTTTACCAAATCTTATTAGGAATTGCACATGCTTGTCAATTACAGGTCTTCATTTAAGACAAATCACGTGTTATTATTGATATATAAAGTTAAAGTTATGTTATATTTAAATAAATGTTGCAGCAAAGTTAATTAAATTAGGGCCATAAATCTAATTTCGAGTTTATAACACTTGAAGAAAACTCGATGTTTTGAAAATATTAGCGTTTTATAACTAAAGCATAATTACAAAACGTAAAAGAACGTGAAATAAATCCGTTATTTAATTAGAACTGATCAAGGTCTATATAGCTCAGAGTAACTAGATCAGGGTCATGGATGAGGCGTGGTTTTCTCCTAAACAGAGAAGCGGACCAAAGGAAAACATGGTATGAGTAATTTTAAGTACTAGTATGTGTAGTTTTACATAAAGTTAACACAAAGAGGCACTGCATTCCGTCTATATGGAAAATATTGTCGGACCGCGCGTGGCCGATTGGTTAGTGTGTTCGAACTAGGGTTTTGAAGGTTTAAGGTTCTTAACCTGTTGCCTCTGAAATGAGCTTGGCACTTTAAGGACGTGAGTACGTTAAGTGATGTGACGGAATTACTATTATATATATATTTTAATATTTGTGTTTGTTTCAGCTAACTTTACATTCAGAACTTATGCTGTTAAAATTGTATTGCGAAATCCCCCCTATTTTCTAAAATTATAGAAGATTCTCGTCGATTGTAAGGATTAACAATATCTGTGTAGGTAAACATTAGTGTATCGTCAGTGTTATTGTGCAGGCTGAAATTTCTAGAAACTCTTCTCATACCTATAAATATAACCAACGCGCTGCGCCAAGAGACAGTATGTTAGTGGTTTCCTATAGTTGGGATGCTATAAACTTCGGAAACTTTGACTGTGATTAACGCTTATTAATCAGGAACTCAGACATTTGATCAAGAACGTTTATAGTTTTCGAACATTGCAAACCGTTTACCTTCAGTGGATTCACATCGTATATCAGTATTCTTACGAAGACATTATATAACTTCAGTGGCGAAAACTCACTTGTGATTAGCGAAAAAACAACAAGGAAGTTCCAGACCAGAAAGAATACTCTATATTATTCGGAAAACCTTTGTACACAGATCATTATGAATAATAACTGTTATTATAAATTGTATTATTGTTTACATTAAAATATATTTGTATTAAAAAAGAAACTGTGTGTATCAGTTCTGTTGACAGGCCGGGCATAGCCAGGTGGGTTAAGGCGCTCGACTCGTAACCCAAGGGTCGCGGGATTCAAACATGCTCGCCCTTAAACCGTAAGGGCGCTATAATGTGACAGTCAATCATAATTCGTTGGTAAAAGAGTAGCCCAAGAGTTGGCAGTGGGTGGTGATGACTAACTGCCTTCTCTAGTCTTACACTGCTAAATTAGGGATGGCTAGCGCAGATGGCCCTTGAGTAGCTTTGCGCGAAGTTAAAAAACAAACAGTTTTGTTGACATATATCGTAAATTGGAAACATATAAACATTTTTATTTAACTTAGAAATTAAATTGCTATTTAACTCAGTTCCAGTATATTTGAAATTTTGATGCCAAGCGGTAACTTTCAAATCGCATGAGAATGCTAAAAGGTTGACGGTGAATGCATTTGATTAGTTGTATTCGCTCCAATCCATCAGCTTAAAATTAGGCGACAATGTGCGAGTAATTTTTACGCGGAAATTACAAAGCAAAAAAAGAAATAAAAATATATTTGTCTACCTGTAGGTGTCACTAGTAATTCATAATTCGAGCTCTGTTTACAAATCGTTGTCTTGGGATCAGATAAAACGACTTTGTAATACATGTATAATCAATAACCGGTTTTCTCGTGACTGCGTGAATCTTCTACCGAATTTGGTTACAGAAGTAAAACACTGCAGCTGTGAACTTGACCTTGGAATCGCAATATATTGCATACCTGAATCGTGCCAGTACTTAATAACCTTATCTGATAGAAATATCTTGGAGATTACAGCACCTGGTCAAAATTTTCGCAAAGTGAACTCAACGTTCGGTCGTGGTCATTTTTTTTCTGTTTTAAGAGTAGAAAAAAAAAGCAATTTTTATAAAATAAGCTGGGCATTAGCACACGGGGCCCCGTGTCCCGAATCCCAGTTGGTGTCTTGAAAAACCAGAACAGAAAACCCTGTTTGATATCATAATGAAACACTGAAAATTCTTGCGCCAGTGGGCTCGAGCATTGAACCTCACTTAGTGACGCCTCTGAAAACAGCACAACTGTTGAGTCTTGTCTACTGGGCCCATGGAGACTGGTCATAACGACAGTTAGAGCAATCATGGAGTTAGTTGGACACTTTCAAAAGATGGTTAGCCCGCTGGTCTGTTAAAATATATGTAAATAAACAATTTAAAAATGGAGTTTCTTATTTTCAAAGTTTTTTGCACCAGTTTAAGAGTATAATCTTTCATTTTAAAGCTCTGTATACAACTGTTACTAAATTTTGATTGAGTTTTGAACTTTTCCCACGCAAGAGACTAGGGCCAGTCTAATAGTCTCAAATTAATTCCGTTAGTCAGCCCCTGATCAGGTTAAGACAGAAGTAAAACACTACTTTATCAGCATTGCACTACGTTTTTTACACCAATAATGAAAGTTTGGGTCACTGTAGAAGGTACTGCTACAAGGCATACAAAAATAGTTTGCAACTCGATGCTGTGATGGTTGTTGGAACCTTAACTAATTATACTTAATAATGGTCAAATACCAAAATGTTATGTAATATTGTAATGTTATTCAATTACAGGCAAATTTATTGCTTGTTTGGTTTTTTAGTTTTGCGCAAAGCTACACGAGGGCTATCTGCACTAGCCGTCCCCAATTTAGCACACTAAACATGCTCTCCCTTTCAGCCACGGGCCTGGCATGGTCAGGTGGTTAAGGCACTCGATTCGTAATCCGAGGGTCGCAGGTTCGAATCCCCGTCGCACCAAACATGATCGCTCTTTCAGCCGTGTGGGCGTTATAATGATACAGTTAATTTCACTATTTGTTGGTAAAAGAGTAGCTCAAGAGTTGGCGGTGGGTAGTGATGACTATCTGCCGTCCTACTAGTCTTACATTGCAAAATTGGGGACGACTAGCGCAAATAACTCTCGTGTAGCATTGCGCGAAATCAAAAAACCCAACAACAACAAACAAACAAGCTTCCAGCCGTGTGGGCGTTATAATGGTACGGGCAATCCCACTATTTATTGGTAAAAAAGTAGGCCAGGAGTTGGCGGTGGGTGGTGATGACTAGCTGTCGTCTCTCTTGTTAAGTTAAGGGAGATTAGCAAAGATAGTCCTTGTGTAGCTTTGCAAGAAATTCAAAATTGGTGTGAGTCCGCAAACATTCCGCTTTACCACTGAGGAATCATTTTTTTTAATGCCTGAAAAATACAATAAAACCACAACAGATTTAATAGGAAAGACCGAAATTTTAGGAGAATTTGGAAAAAGTTTGGGCAAATCACAAAAGTGATAAAATGTAAAAATCTGACCTTTTTTTTTAAAAAAAAACCTTCGTTTTTTAATTCGCCAAGTTTTGTAATACACCGCTTTTCTTCCCGTATTTGCATTCCCTGTAAAACGTCTTTGAGCGTGTATCTAAGGAACAGACAGGGGGCTAATGCCCCTTAACCATTGAAGAATCCAATCGTTTTATGAGGGCTGATTGTGTAAAGGTACAGCCAACACTATTCTAGAACATGTCTGTCTCCTTCAATACACTACATGAAAAGTGACAGCTTAAATGGAATCAAGACGTCTTCCGTCCCTACTTACTGCTTCTCAGGAAGTACTTGTAGGCACCACGTGCAATTATTTCTCCTAACCATCAAAACCTTTCTTCCCTCTTAGGCGTGGCATTTCTAGAATACGACATTCACCACGTACAGACAGTCTTGTCTGTTGATTGTGATGTCTATTCCTAGCGCACCAGTTGCCTATAATGTAATAAACTAGTTGAGATTAAGTTAAAGAGTTGAGATAAGTAAGACAGTTATCGATTTCAGGAGTTATACTGAAATACTGGAAAATTTCACACGGGTCATAATGTGAAATAAGTCCTGATATAATGATGTTCAATTAGAACTCTGCAGGAATTTATTGGCAAGCGTCTTGGCCAAAAAAAAATAGAATGTTCGATTTGTGAATTTGATGGTTAACGGCTCGTGGTCTGTTGCCCTCAAAGTGCTGACTACCGTTTAACAGTGGTGATCAAATCCCAGGAATCAGTGGCCTAGAAGATGGCTAAGGATATGCCATATTCAAATAATAGTCTGAAAGTGTGAGGTTGGAGGTATCACAGTTGTAAAGCTAAGAAGTTTTTAAAAAACATAATGATTTCTACTGTGCTGCTACGTTTAACATCCTTAACTGCTTTAAGGGCTGCTACCACGCCCACAACAGGCTGCACACAGTGAGTGAGTGTAGTACGAGGGCTGTTCAAAAATACGCGGACTGTTTGAATTGCGCGGCTCCAGTTGGTTCCAGAGGAATCCACTTGGTGTCGCTAGGTTCGCACAGGTCAGCTGATTACGATGCCATTTCCCGATTGTAGGCATCTTCATTTGTGTATTAGCTACACGGTTTTAAGTGAAGTGCGATTTTTTCGTTTGGCGGATTTCAAAATGAATGACCTGAAGGAGCAACAAGTTGCTGTGAAATTGTGTGTTAAACTTGGAAACTCTGCGACTGAAACTTTTGCTATGCTTAACACGGCTTACGGTGATGTTGCTATGAAGCATACGGCATGTTTCAAGTGGCATGAACGTTTTAAGGATGGTCGACAGTCTATTGAAGATGATGAGCGTCCTGGACGTCCTTCCACGTCAACTGACGACCCACACGTCGACAAAATCAACACCCTGATGCGGGCAAATCGACGTCTGACTGTCAGGAAGCTTGCTGAAGAGTGTGGATATCAGTTGAATCTTGTCACGCGATTTTGACCGAAAATTGAAGATGCACCGCGTTGCTGCGAAATTCAGCCCTCAGAACTCGTGAGTTTTTGGCCAAACACTCGATCACTGTTCTTCCCCACCCACCCTACTCACCTGACCTTGCTCCTTGCGATTTTTTTTTGTTCCCCAAACTCAAAAGACCCTTAAAAGGAAGAAGATTTGAGACGATTCCCGAGATTAAAGCAAATGCGACGAAGAAGCTGGAGGACATTACAAAAGAAGCGTACCAGGACTGTTTCAACAAGTGGAAACACCGTTGGGATAAGTGTGTGCGTTGGGAGGAGAGTACTTTGAAGGGTCCCAGACCTGTAACTTCTAAATAAAGTACATTTTGTTTTATGACGTCAGTCCGCGTATTTTTTGAACAGACCTCGTAAGTACTGAGACATTAA
Organism: Tachypleus tridentatus; assembly: GCF_004210375.1. NCBI lineage: Eukaryota > Metazoa > Arthropoda > Merostomata > Xiphosura > Limulidae > Tachypleus > Tachypleus tridentatus. The sequence goes on from NC_134835.1 coordinate 20,861,854, forward strand.
GGGTAAAGGCATCCGATAAGTAACCTCCATTCTATCTTCCTGGTTAATTTTCTAGTTATACATTTGTGTTTTTTAGGATTATCTGTGGTAGACAGAATATCCATAATGTTTCTTTTTTCCTTTAAAAATTATTCCTTGTACTGTTGTACTTTATTGACGAATACTATAATATTTTTATAGTATCATATTTTAATTTTCTCATTTAATGTGTATTACTAGCGCCATATTGGATTTGTTTTACTTTGGATAAACACTATATTTTAGAATGTTATTGCGACTGGCATTTCTGGTTTCGAGTTTCACTCTTCATAATTTGTGTATGTGTTTTGTCATTGTCATGTAGTTTTGAATTTATCGCCTATTTACACATGACATAGTCTCGGCATGGCTAGATTGTTCAGCCGCTAAGGTGTTATAAGTTACGGTCAATCCCACTATTCGTTGGTAAAGAGTAGTCCAAGAGCTGGCGGTGGGTGGTGATGACTAGCTGCCTTCCCTCTAACCTTTTATCGGCACCTAACCTTTATTTCGATTTGCGCGAAATTCAAACCAAAAACACGTGATGCAATTTATAGTATTGAACTTGTTATAAACATATATTGACGCGTTTTGTTAGTGCGTACGAGTCGTATGCTATAAACTTGTTTTTTGAATTTCGCGCAAAGCTACACGAGTTCTATCTGCGCTAGCCGTCCCTAATTTCGCAGTGTAAAACTAGAGAGAAGGCAGCTAGTCATCACCACCCACCAACAACTCTTGAGCTACTCTTTTCGACTCACGTGGGTCGAACACGTTAACCCACCGGGTCATGCCGGGCGAGCCGTATGCTCTTCTTCCTTTCTGATCATGCAAATATGTTTCTTTTGTTACTTTTCTGTGTCTAGTTACATAGAAATGGTCCCCGCTGGTACAGCGGTAAGTCTACGGCTTTGCAACGCTAAAATCAGAGGTTCGATTCCCTTAGTGGACTCAGCAGATAGCCCGACGTGGCTGTGCTATAAGAAAACACATGCAGATAAATAGAAATGGTAAAAACAAATGTCGAAATCATAGTTTACTTTTCATGACATCTTTGCTGTTGTGTTTATTTTGTGTATAAGTGATATATCTACGTGTTTTTACAGTCATATAGAAGGAGAGAATAAAAAACTCAATTTTTTGTGCCTGAAACTGTAATATCCCAAAAAAAAACCATGCGTTAAAACTTGCATTGTAGATAAACCTCAGCAGGCCCGCCATGACCAGGTGGGTTAAGGCGTTCGACGCGTAATTTTGAGGGTCGGGGATTCGAATCCCCATCGTACCAAACATACTCTTCCTTTCAGCCTTGGGGGTGTTATAATGTGACGGTCAATTCCACTATTATTTGATAAAAGAGTAGCCCAAGAGTTGTTGGTGGGTAGTGATATGACCAGCTGCCTTCCCTCTAGTCTTACACTGTAAAATTAGGGACAGCTAACGCAGATAGTCCTCGTGTAGCTTTGTGCGAAATTTTAAAACAAACCAACAAATACTCTAACATTTTCATTTTTTTTTATATGTTTATATGATCTTTTAGTGACCAATACAAACCTATACTTGTACAGCTGTTGAGGAAATTCAGAACAAACTAAACCTCAGTAACCCTGTTCAGTTGTCCTGCTGGCTGCTGAATATTGTTAGTTATATTTAATAAAGGTAATTTTTGCAATATATAAATTATTTTCCTTTCTATTTAGCTCTATACACTGATACAATGTTTTTCAGTCGTACGTGTTCAGTGTAGATACCAGCTGTATACACTGAGCTCCAATTCGTTTCCTTTGCTGTATCCCCAAGTGGCACAACAACGGTCTGTGGACTTACAACGTTAGATTTCGAGTTTCGATACCCATGGTGAGAACAACACAGCCCATTGATCAGCTTTGTGCTTAACTATAAACAAACAAAACAAATCATACGTTATTATCAGATTTTGATGAATTTTATAAGAACCAATTAAAGTCAAATAAAAATGTATTGGTAAAAAAAACAGCTAAGTTGGTTACATTGCTTTATTTGTCATAACCTGAGATGATTTGTTTGTTCAATTACAGGCTGCTTTGAATTTATTGCGAGAAATATAGACTGTAAAATTTGGTGTATGAAAATTAAGATAAGTGATTGGCCGGTTCATAATAAAACAATACGTTAAGAGAGACACGGAACTGATGTTAGTGATATCCATTGAAGTGGACGAGGGTCATCTTAAAGTTGGAATCACTATAAGTTTATTTCACGTTAAGGTCAGAACCAACATTACATGTTTATAATCAAATGTAGTATGCTAAATTCTGAACAGCTGTCTTTCACACTTCAGTATAGTATACTGTCTTCATAGTTCACATTGTCAAACAAAATGTTTTAGTCTATTATTTAATATGTTTGTGTTACGTCGCCACCTGTTTTTTTTTAACGCGAATTAGTGACTAACAAATGAATTTTTCGGTTTCAACTATTTTACCTGTGAATAGAAGCTTTCTGTTTGATTTCATCCTAGTAATAGTAAGTTACATTTATACTTATATATTAAACTGCATTTTAGTTTCATTTTATGGAAGTACAAAGAAAAAGAAAGTCAATTTTAAGTTTTTTTTTTGTTTCCAATTTCGCGCAAAGCTACACGAAGGCTTTCTGTGCTAGCCGTCCCTAATTTAGCAGTGTAAGACTAGAGGGAAGGCAGCTAGTTATCACCACCCATCGCCAACTCTTGGGCTACTCTTTTACCAACGAATAGTGGGATTGACTGTCACATTATAACGCCTCCACCGATGGAAGGGCGTGCATGTTTGGTGTGACGGGGATTCGAACCCACGACTCTCAGATTACGAGTCGAATACCTTAACCACCTGGCCAGGCCGGGTCCAGTTGTAAGGAGGAAAGAGTTGTGCCTTACTTTGAAAGCTGCTTGATTATGTAGTAATGCTATTGTACGTGTGTTACAAGACGTAACGAGAATTGTGAGTTAATTTTGTGTTGAAAATAACAATGCACAAAAAGTTATAACACAATAATGTTTCAGATATCTTTCTCTGATATTATGTACCACAAACTAGCTTAAAAATAGTGTAAACTGGTTTATTCGTGTTTAATTTTTTTTTCTAATAAGTACTGTGTCACGTGATCGTTTCACGGTCTTCGTTGTAATACTTGGACGCTCAGAAATATAATGTTTACTGGTTGACTTACATTTTGTAAATCAAAAAAAAATCACTACCATTCGAATCAAGTACAACTGAGCAGACTCGACAGAATGACCATAAAAATAGTCACCTTGAACTTTGAATGCCGGAAAATAACAGATCTGAGACTGATGAGTTATCGAACAATATGTACCATTTTTTCGAACACGTTCAGTCGATAACACGAGTTTTGTTGAATAACATAGCACAATAAATATGCGAGCGGAATTATTACAAACAGCGATGGTGACTGTTTGTAAACACGTTTAAGAGCTGCGACCATTATTTTTCCTGCATATAATTAAGCTAAACTTATGAAAACAGATGGTGGTAATAGTGGAGATATGGTATCTAACATTGGCCAAGAGGCCACGCCTGACCTTCACATTTCCCACAAACAAAATATTTCTTATGCTTGACTAAGTGGTTCGAAATACCTTATAAACAGACTTTATCTAAGTACATATTCCCAAGACTCTTCAGTGATGAGAAACTCCCAAATCTTTATTATTATCTGTTTTAACATATTTTATCCTCAAGACTCTTCACTGATGAGAAACTCCCAAATCTTTATTATTATCTGTTTTAACAGATTTTATCCTCAAGACTCTTCAGTGATGAGAAACTCCCAAATCTTTATTATTATCTGTTTTAACAGATTTTATCCCCAAGACTCTTCAGTGATGAGAAACTCCCAAATCTTTATTATTATCTGTTTTAACAGATTTTATCCCCAAGACTCTTCACTGATGAGAAACTCCCAAATCTTTATTAATATCTGTTTTAACATATTTTATCCTCAAGACTCTTCACTGATGAGAAACTCCCAAATCTTTATTATTATCTGTTTTAACAGATTTTATCCCCAAGACTCTTCAGTGATGAGAAACTCCCAAATCTTTATTATTATCTGTTTTAACATATTTTATCTTCAAGACTCTTCAGTGATGAGAAACTCCCAAATCTTTATTATTATCTGTTTTAACAGATTTTATCCCCAAGACTCTTTAGTGATGAGAAACTCCCAAATCTTTATTATTATCTGTTTTACCATATTTTATCCTCAAGACTCTTCACTGATGAGAAACTCCCAAATCTTTATTATTATCTGTTTTAACAGATTTTATCCCCAAGACTCTTCACTGATGAGAAACTCCCAAATCTTTATTATTATCTATTTTAACAGATTTTATCCCCAAGACTCTTCAGTGATGAGAAACTCCCAAATCTTTATTATTATCTGTTTTAACAGATTTTATCCCCAAGACTCTTCAGTGATGAGAAACTCCCAAATCTTTATTATTATCTGTTTTAACATATTTTATCCCCAAGACTCTTCACTGATGAGAAACTCCCAAATCTTTATTATTATCTGTTTTGACAGATTTTATCCCCAAGACTCTTCAGTGATGAGAAACTCCCAAATTTTTATTATTATCTGTTTTAACAGATTTTATCCCCAAGACTCTTCACTGATGAGAAACTCCCAAATCTTTATTATTATCTGTTTTAACAGATTTTATCCCCAAGACTCCAGTGATGAGAAACTCCCAAATCTTTATTATTATCTGTTTTAACAGATTTTATCCAGATTTTATCAAGACTCTTCAGTGATGAGAAACTCCCAAATCTTTATTATTATCTGTTTTAACAGATTTTATCCCCAAGACTCTTCAGTGATGAGAAACTCCCAAATCTTTATTATTGTTTTAACAGATTTTATCCCCAAGACTCTTTGATGAGAAACTCCCAAATCTTTATTATATCTGTTTTAACACATTTTATCCCCAAGACTCTTCACTGATGAGAAACTCCCAAATCTTTATTATTATCTGTTTTAACATATTTTATCCCCAAGACTCTTCACTGATGAGAAACTCCCAAATCTTTATTATTATCTGTTTTAACATATTTTATCCCCAAGACTCTTCACTGATGAGAAACTCCCAAATCTTTATTATTATCTGTTTTTACAGATTTTATCAAGACTCTTCAGTGATGAGAAACTCCCAAATCTTTATTATTATCTGTTTTAACATATTTTCTCAAGACTGATGAGAAACTCCCAAATCTTTATTATTATCTGTTTTAACAGATTTTATCCCCAAGACTCTTCAGTGATGAGAAACTCCCAAATCTTTATTATTATCTGTTTTAACAGATTTTATCCCCAAGACTCTTCAGTGATGAGAAACTCCCAAATCTTTATTATTATCTGTTTTAACAGATTTTATCCCCAAGACTCTTCAGTGATGAGAAACTCCCAAATCTTTATTATTATCTGTTTTAACAGATTTTATCCCCAAGACTCTTCACTGATGAGAAACTCCCAAATCTTTATTATTATCTGTTTTAACAGATTTTATCCCCAAGACTCTTCAGTGATGAGAAACTCCCAAATCTTTATTATTATCTGTTTTAACAGATTTTATCCCCAAGACTCTTCAGTGATGAGAAACTCCCAAATCTTTATTATTATCTGTTTTAACAGATTTTATCCCCAAGACTCTTCACTGATGAGAAACTCCCAAATCTTTATTATTATCTGTTTTAACAGATTTTATCCCCAAGACTCTTCAGTGATGAGAAACTCCCAAATCTTTATTATTATCTGTTTTAACAGATTTTATCCCCAAGACTCTTCACTGATGAGAAACTCCCAAATCTTTATTATTATCTGTTTTAACAGATTTTATCATCCTGTTTTAACAAGACTCTTCACTGATGAGAAACTCCCAAATCTTTATTATTATCTGTTTTAACAGATTTTATCCCCAAGACTCTTCAGTGATGAGAAACTCCCAAATCTTTATTATTATCTGTTTTAACAGATTTTATCCCCAAGACTCTTCACTGATGAGAAACTCCCAAATCTTTATTATTATCTGTTTTAACAGATTTTATCCCCAAGACTCTTCACTGATGAGAAACTCCCAAATCTTTATTATTATCTGTTTTAACAGATTTTATCCCCAAGACTCTTCACTGATGAGAAACTCCCAAATCTTTATTATTATCTGTTTTAACAGATTTTATCCCCAAGACTCTTCACTGATGAGAAACTCCCAAATCTTTATTATTATCTATTTTAACAGATTTTATCCCCAAGACTCTTCAGTGATGAGAAACTCCCAAATCTTTATTATTATCTGTTTTAACAGATTTTATCCCCAAGACTCTTCAGTGATGAGAAACTCCCAAATCTTTATTATTATCTGTTTTAACAGATTTTATCCCCAAGACTCTTCAGTGATGAGAAACTCCCAAATCTTTATTATTATCTGTTTTAACAGATTTTATTCCCAAGACTCTTCACTGATGAGAAACTCCCAAATCTTTATTATTATCTGTTTTAACAGATTTTATCCCCAAGACTCTTCAGTGATGAGAAACTCCCAAATCTTTATTATTATCTGTTTTAACATATTTTATCCCCAAGACTCTTCACTGATGAGAAACTCCCAAATCTTTATTATTATCTGTTTTAACAGATTTTATCCCCAAGACTCTTCAGTGATGAGAAACTCCCAAATCTTTATTATTATCTGTTTTAACAGATTTTATCCCCAAGACTCTTCACTGATGAGAAACTCCCAAATCTTTATTATTATCTGTTTTAACATATTTTATCCTCAAGACTCTTCACTGATGAGAAACTCCCAAATCTTTATTATTATCTGTTTTAACAGATTTTATCCCCAAGACTCTTCAGTGATGAGAAACTCCCAAATCTTTATTATTATCTGTTTTAACATATTTTATCCTCAAGACTCTTCACTGATGAGAAACTCCCAAATCTTTATTATTATCTGTTTTAACAGATTTTATCCCCAAGACTCTTCAGTGATGAGAAACTCCCAAATCTTTATTATTATCTGTTTTAACAGATTTTATCCCCAAGACTCTTCACTGATGAGAAACTCCCAAATCTTTATTATTATCTGTTTTAACAGATTTTATCCCCAAGACTCTTCAGTGATGAGAAACTCCCAAATCTTTATTATTATCTGTTTTAACAAGATTTTATCCCCAAGACTCTTCAGTGATGAGAAACTCCCAAATCTTTATTATTATCTGTTTTAACAGATTTTATCCCCAAGACTCTTCAGTGATGAGAAACTCCCAAATCTTTTGTTTTAACATATTTTATCCCCAAGACTCTTCACTGATGAGAAACTCCCAAATCTTTATTATTATCTGTTTTAACAGATTTTATCCCCAAGACTCTTCACTGATGAGAAACTCCCAAATCTTTATTATTATCTGTTTTAACAGATTTTATCCCCAAGACTCTTCAGTGATGAGAAACTCCCAAATCTTTATTATTATCTGTTTTAACAGATTTTATCCCCAAGACTCTTCACTGATGAGAAACTCCCAAATCTTTATTATTATCTGTTTTAACAGATTTTATCCCCAAGACTCTTCAGTGATGAGAAACTCCCAAATCTTTATTATTATCTGTTTTAACAGATTTTATCCCCAAGACTCTTCAGTGATGAGAAACTCCCAAATCTTTATTATTATCTGTTTTAACAGATTTTATCCCCAAGACTCTTTAGTGATGAGAAATTCCCAAATCTATTATTATCTGTTTTAACAGATTTTATCCCCAAGACTCTTTGATGAGAAACTCCCAAATCTTTATTATTATCTGTTTTAACAGATTTTATCCTCAAGACTCTTCACTGATGAGAAACTCCCAAATCTTTATTATTATCTGTTTTAACAGATTTTATCCCCAAGACTCTTCAGTGATGAGAAACTCCCAAATCTTTATTATTATCTGTTTTAACAGATTTTATCCTCAAGACTCTTCAGTGAGAAACTCTAATCTTTATTATTATCTGTTTTAACAGATTTTATCCCCAAGAGTGATGAACTCCCAAATCTTTATTATTATCTGTTTTAACAGATTTTATCCCCAAGACTCTTCAGTGATGAGAAACTCCCAAATCTTTATTATTATCTGTTTTAACAGATTTTATCCTCAAGACTCTTCACTGATGAGAAACTCCCAAATCTTTATTATTATCTGTTTTAACAGATTTTATCCCCAAGACTCTTCACTGATGAGAAACTCCCAAATCTTTATTATTATCTGTTTTAACAGATTTTATCCCCAAGACTCTTCAGTGATGAGAAACTCCCAAATCTTTATTATTATCTGTTTTAACAGATTTTATCCCCAAGACTCTTCAGTGATGAGAAACTCCCAAATCTTTATTATTATCTGTTTTAACAGATTTTATCCCCAAGACTCTTCAGTGATGAGAAACTCCCAAATCTTTATTATTATCTGTTTTAACAGATTTTATCCTCAAGACTCTTCACTGATGAGAAACTCCCAAATCTTTATTATTATCTGTTTTAACAGATTTTATCCCCAAGACTCTTCAGTGATGAGAAACTCCCAAATCTTTATTATTATCTGTTTTAACAGATTTTATCCCCAAGACTCTTCACTGATGAGAAACTCCCAAATCTTTATTATTATCTGTTTTAACAGATTTTATCCCCAAGACTCTTCAGTGATGAGAAACTCCCAAATCTTTATTATTATCTGTTTTAACATGATTTTATCCTCAAGACTCTTCACTGATGAGAAACTCCCAAATCTTTATTATTATCTGTTTTAACAGATTTTATCAAGACTCTTCAGTGATGAGAAACTCCCAAATCTTTATTATTATCTGTTTTAACAGATTTTATCCCCAAGACTTCAGTGATGAGAAACTCCCAAATCTTTATTATTATCTGTTTTAACATATTTTATCCTCAAGACTCTTCACTGATGAGAAACTCCCAAATCTTTATTATTATCTGTTTTAACAGATTTTATCCCCAAGACTCTTCACTGATGAGAAACTCCCAAATCTTTATTATTATCTGTTTTAACAGATTTTATCTAAGACTCTTCAAGAAACTCCCAAATCTTTATTATTATCTGTTTTAACAGATTTTATCCCCAAGACTCTTCATGAGAAACTCCCAAATCTTTATTATTATCTGTTTTAACATATTTTATCTTCAAGACTCTTCAGTGATGAGAAACTCCCAAATCTTTATTATTATCTGTTTTAACAGATTTTATCCCCAAGACTCTTCACTGATGAGAAACTCCCAAATCTTTATTATTATCTGTTTTAACAGATTTTATCCCCAAGACTCTTCACTGATGAGAAACTCCCAAATCTTTATTATTATCTGTTTTAACAGATTTTATCCCCAAGACTCTTCACTGATGAGAAACTCCCAAATCTTTATTATTATCTGTTTTAACATATTTTATCCTCAAGACTCTTTACTGATGAGAAACTCCCAAATCTTTATTATTATCTGTTTTAACAGATTTTATCCCCAAGACTCTTCAGTGATGAGAAACTCCCAAATCTTTATTATTATCTGTTTTAACATATTTTATCCCCAAGACTCTTCAGTGATGAGAAACTCCCAAATCTTTATTATTATCTGTTTTAACAGATTTTATCCCCAAGACTCTTCACTGATGAGAAACTCCCAAATCTTTATTATTATCTGTTTTAACAGATTTTATCCCTAAGACTCTTCAGTGATGAGAAACTCCCAAATCTTTATTATTATCTGTTTTAACAGATTTTATCCCCAAGACTCTTCAGTGATGAGAAACTCCCAAATCTTTATTATTATCTGTTTTAACAGATTTTATCCCCAAGACTCTTCACTGATGAGAAACTCCCAAATCTTTATTATTATCTGTTTTAACAGATTTTATCCCCAAGACTCTTCACTGATGAGAAACTCCCAAATCTTTATTATTATCTGTTTTAACAGATTTTATCCCCAAGACTCTTCACTGATGAGAAACTCCCAAATCTTTATTATTATCTGTTTTAACAGATTTTATCCTCAAGACTCTTCACTGATGAGAAACTCCCAAATCTTTATTATTATCTGTTTTAACAGATTTTATCCCCAAGACTCTTCAGTAATGAGAAACTCCCAAATCTTTATTATTATCTGTTTTAACATATTTTATCCTCAAGACTCTTCAGTGATGAGAAACTCCCAAATCTTTATTATTATCTGTTTTAACATATTTTATCCCCAAGACTCTTCAGTGATGAGAAACTCCCAAATCTTTATTATTATCTGTTTTAACAGATTTTATCCCCAAGACTCTTCAGTGATGAGAAACTCCCAAATCTTTATTATTATCTGTTTTAACAGATTTTATCCCCAAGACTCTTCACTGATGAGAAACTCCCAAATCTTTATTATTATCTGTTTTAACAGATTTTATCCTCAAGACTCTTCAGTGATGAGAAACTCCCAAATCTTTATTATTATCTGTTTTAACAGATTTTATCCCCAAGACTCTTCAGTGATGAGAAACTCCCAAATCTTTATTATTATCTGTTTTAACAGATTTTATCCCCAAGACTCTTCAGTGATGAGAAACTCCCAAATCTTTATTATTATCTGTTTTAACAGATTTTATCCCCAAGACTCTTCACTGATGAGAAACTCCCAAATCTTTATTATTATCTGTTTTAACATATTTTATCCTCAAGACTCTTCACTGATGAGAAACTCCCAAATCTTTATTATTATCTGTTTTAACAGATTTTATCCCCAAGACTCTTCAGTGATGAGAAACTCCCAAATCTTTATTATTATCTGTTTTAACAGATTTTATCCTCAAGACTCTTCAGTGATGAGAAACTCCCAAATCTTTATTATTATCTGTTTTAACAGATTTTATCCCCAAGACTCTTCACTGATGAGAAACTCCCAAATCTTTATTATTATCTTTTTTAACACATTTTATCCCCAAGACTCTTCAGTGATGAGAAACTCCCAAATCTTTATTATTATCTGTTTTAACAGATTTTATCCTCAAGACTCTTCAGTGATGAGAAACTCCCAAATCTTTATTATTATCTGTTTTAACAGATTTTATCCCAAGACTCTTCAGTGATGAGAAACTCCCAAATCTTTATTATTATCTGTTTTAACATATTTTATCCCCAAGACTCTTCACTGATGAGAAACTCCCAAATCTTTATTATTATCTGTTTTAACAGATTTTATCCCCAAGACTCTTCACTGATGAGAAACTCCCAAATCTTTATTATTATCTGTTTTAACAGATTTTATCCCCAAGACTCTTCACTGATGAGAAACTCCCAAATCTTTATTATTATCTGTTTTAACAGATTTTATCCCCAAGACTCTTCAGTGATGAGAAACTCCCAAATCTTTATTATTATCTGTTTTAACAGATTTTATCCCCAAGACTCTTCAGTGATGAGAAACTCCCAAATCTTTATTATTATCTGTTTTAACAGATTTTATCCCCAAGACTCTTCACTGATGAGAAACTCCCAAATCTTTATTATTATCTGTTTTAACAGATTTTATCCCAAGACTCTTCAGTGATGAGAAACTCCCAAATCTTTATTATTATCTGTTTTAACAGATTTTATCCCCAAGACTCTTCAGTGATGAGAAACTCCCAAATCTTTATTATTATCTGTTTTAACAGATTTTATCCCCAAGACTCTTCAGTGATGAGAAACTCCCAAATCTTTATTATTATCTGTTTTAACAGATTTTATCCCTCAAGACTCTTCAGTGATGAGAAACTCCCAAATCTTTATTATTATCTGTTTTAACAGATTTTATCCCCAAGACTCTTCAGTGATGAGAAACTCCCAAATCTTTATTATTATCTGTTTTAACAGATTTTATCTCCCAAGACTCTTCACTGATGAGAAACTCCCAAATCTTTATTATTATCTGTTTTAACAGATTTTATCCCCAAGACTCTTCAGTGATGAGAAACTCCCAAATCTTTATTATTATCTGTTTTAACAGATTTTATCCCCAAGACTCTTCAGTGATGAGAAACTCCCAAATCTTTATTATTATCTGTTTTAACAGATTTTATCCCCAAGACTCTTCAGTGATGAGAAACTCCCAAATCTTTATTATTATCTGTTTTAACAGATTTTATCCCCAAGACTCTTCACTGATGAGAAACTCCCAAATCTTTATTATTATCTGTTTTAACAGATTTTATCCCCAAGACTCTTCAGTGATGAGAAACTCCCAAATCTTTATTATTATCTGTTTTGATTTTATAGACAGTGATGAGAAACTCCCAAATCTTTATTATTATCTGTTTTAACAGATTTTATCCCAAGACTCTTCACTGATGAGAAACTCCCAAATCTATTATCTGTTTTATTTATCCCCAAGACTCTTTGATGAGAAACTCCCAAATCTTTATTATTATCTGATTTTATCCCCAAGACTCTTCAGTGATGAGAAACTCCCAAATCTTTATTATTATCTGTTTTAACAGATTTTATCCTCAAGACTCTTCAGTGATGAGAAACTCCCAAATCTTTATTATTATCTGTTTTAACAGATTTTATCCCCAAGACTCTTCACTGATGAGAAACTCCCAAATCTTTATTATTATCTGTTTTAACAGATTTTATCCCCAAGACTCTTCAGTGATGAGAAACTCCCAAATCTTTATTATTATCTGTTTTAACAGATTTTATCCCCAAGACTCTTCAGTGATGAGAAACTCCCAAATCTTTATTATTATCTGTTTTAACAGATTTTATCCCCAAGACTCTTCACTGATGAGAAACTCCCAAATCTTTATTATTATCTGTTTTAACAGATTTTATCCCCAAGACTCTTCAGTGATGAGAAACTCCCAAATCTTTATTATTATCTGTTTTAACAGATTTTATCCCCAAGACTCTTCAGTGATGAGAAACTCCCAAATCTTTATTATTATCTGTTTTCTGTTTTAATCTTTATTATTATCTGATTTTATCCCCAAGACTCTTCACTGATGAGAAACTCCCAAATCTTTATTATTATCTGTTTTAACAGATTTTATCCCCAAGACTCTTCACTGATGAGAAACTCCCAAATCTTTATTATTATCTGTTTTAACAGATTTTATCCCCAAGACTCTTCAGTGATGAGAAACTCCCAAATCTTTATTATTATCTGTTTTAACAGATTTTATCCCCAAGACTCTTCAGTGATGAGAAACTCCCAAATCTTTATTATTATCTGTTTTAACAGATTTTATCCCCAAGACTCTTCACTGATGAGAAACTCCCAAATCTTTATTATTATCTGTTTTAACAGATTTTATCCCCAAGACTCTTCAGTGATGAGAAACTCCCAAATCTTTATTATTATCTGTTTTAACAGATTTTATCCCCAAGACTCTTCACTGATGAGAAACTCCCAAATCTTTATTATTATCTGTTTTAACAGATTTTATCCCCAAGACTCTTCAGTGATGAGAAACTCCCAAATCTTTATTATTATCTGTTTTAACAGATTTTATCCCAAGACTCTTCACTGATGAGAAACTCCCAAATCTTTATTATTATCTGTTTTAACAGATTTTATCCTCAAGACTCTTCAGTGATGATGAAACTCCCAAATCTTTATTATTATCTGTTTTAACAGATTTTATCCCCAAGACTCTTCAGTGATGAGAAACTCCCAAATCTTTATTATTATCTGTTTTAACAGATTTTATCCCCAAGACTCTTCAGTGATGAGAAACTCCCAAATCTTTATTATTATCTGTTTTAACAGATTTTATTCAAGACTCTTCAGTGATGAGAAACTCCCAAATCTTTATTATTATCTGTTTTAACAGATTTTATCCCCAAGACTCTTCACTGATGAGAAACTCCCAAATCTTTATTATTATCTGTTTTAACAGATTTTATCCCCAAGACTCTTCAGTGATGAAAGAAACTCCCAAATCTTTATTATTATCTGTTTTAACAGATTTTATCCCCAAGACTCTTCAGTGATGAGAAACTCCCAAATCTTTATTATTATCTGTTTTAACATATTTTATCCCCAAGACTCTTCAGTGATGAGAAACTCCCAAATCTTTATTATTATCTGTTTTAACAGATTTTATCCCCAAGACTCTTCAGTGATGAGAAACTCCCAAATCTTTATTATTATCTGTTTTAACAGATTTTATCCCCAAGACTCTTCAGTGATGAGAAACTCCCAAATCTTTATTATTATCTGTTTTAACAGATTTTATCCCCAAGACTCTTCACTGATGAGAAACTCCCAAATCTTTATTATTATCTGTTTTAACAGATTTTATCCCAAGACTCTTCACTGATGAGAAACTCCCAAATCTTTATTATTATCTGTTTTAACAGATTTTATCCCCAAGACTCTTCAGTGATGAGAAACTCCCAAATCTTTATTATTATCTGTTTTAACAGATTTTATCCCCAAGACTCTTCAGTGATGAGAAACTCCCAAATCTTTATTATTATCTGTTTTAACAGATTTTATCCCCAAGACTCTTCAGTGATGAGAAACTCCCAAATCTTTATTATTATCTGTTTTAACAGATTTTATCCCCAAGACTCTTCAGTGATGAGAAACTCCCAAATCTTTATTATTATCTGTTTTAACAGATTTTATCCCAAGACTCTTCAGTGATGAGAAACTCCCAAATCTTTATTATTATCTGTTTTAACAGATTTTATCCCCAAGACTCTTCACTGATGAGAAACTCCCAAATCTTTATTATTATCTGTTTTAACAGATTTTATCCCCAAGACTCTTCAGTGATGAGAAACTCCCAAATCTTTATTATTATCTGTTTTAACAGATTTTATCCCCAAGACTCTTCACTGATGAGAAACTCCCAAATCTTTATTATTATCTTTTTTAACACATTTTATCCCCAAGACTCTTCAGTGATGAGAAACTCCCAAATCTTTATTATTATCTGTTTTAACAGATTTTATCCCCAAGACTCTTCAGTGATGAGAAACTCCCAAATCTTTATTATTATCTGTTTTAACAGATTTTATCCCAAGACTCTTCAGTGATGAGAAACTCCCAAATCTTTATTATTATCTGTTTTAACAGATTTTATCCCCAAGACTCTTCAGTGATGAGAAACTCCCAAATCTTTATTATTATCTGTTTTAACAGATTTTATCCCCAAGACTCTTCAGTGATGAGAAACTCCCAAATCTTTATTATTATCTGTTTTAACAGATTTTATCCCCAAGACTCTTCAGTGATGAGAAACTCCCAAATCTTTATTATTATCTGTTTTAACAGATTTTATCCCCAAGACTCTTCACTGATGAGAAACTCCCAAATCTTTATTATTATCTGTTTTAACAGATTTTATCCCCAAGACTCTTCAGTGATGAGAAACTCCCAAATCTTTATTATTATCTGTTTTAACAGATTTTATCCCCAAGACTCTTCAGTGATGAGAAACTCCCAAATCTTTATTATTATCTGTTTTAACAGATTTTATCCCAAGACTCTTCACTGATGAGAAACTCCCAAATCTTTATTATTATCTGTTTTAACAGATTTTATCCTCAAGACTCTTCAGTGATGAGAAACTCCCAAATCTTTATTATTATCTGTTTTAACAGATTTTATCCCCAAGACTCTTCAGTGATGAGAAACTCCCAAATCTTTATTATTATCTGTTTTAACAGATTTTATCCCCAAGACTCTTCAGTGATGAGAAACTCCCAAATCTTTATTATTATCTGTTTTAACAGATTTTATCCCCAAGACTCTTCAGTGATGAGAAACTCCCAAATCTTTATTATTATCTGTTTTAACAGATTTTATCCCAAATCCTGTTTTAACAAGACTCTTCAGTGATGAGAAACTCCCAAATCTTTATTATTATCTGTTTTAACATATTTTATCCCCAAGACTCTTCAGTGATGAGAAACTCCCAAATCTTTATTATTATCTGTTTTAACAGATTTTATCCCCAAGACTCTTCAGTGATGAGAAACTCCCAAATCTTTATTATTATCTGTTTTAACAGATTTTATCCTCAAGACTCTTCACTGATGAGAAACTCCCAAATCTTTATTATTATCTGTTTTAACAGATTTTATCCCCAAGACTCTTCAGTGATGAGAAACTCCCAAATCTTTATTATTATCTGTTTTAACAGATTTTATCCCCAAGACTCTTCAGTGATGAGAAACTCCCAAATCTTTATTATTATCTGTTTTAACAGATTTTATCCCCAAGACTCTTCAGTGATGAGAAACTCCCAAATCTTTATTATTATCTGTTTTAACAGATTTTATCCCCAAGACTCTTCACTGATGAGAAACTCCCAAATCTTTATTATTATCTGTTTTAACAGATTTTATCCCCAAGACTCTTCAGATTTTATGATGAGAAACTCCCAAATCTTTATTATTATCTGTTTTAACAGATTTTATCCCAAGACTCTTCAGATGATGAGAAACTCCCAAATCTTTATTATTATCTGTTTTAACAGATTTTATCCCCAAGACTCTTCACTGATGAGAAACTCCCAAATCTTTATTATTATCTGTTTTAACAGATTTTATCCCAAGACTCTTCACTGATGAGAAACTCCCAAATCTTTATTATTATCTGTTTTAACAGATTTTATCCCCAGTGATGAGACTCTTCAGTGATGAGAAACTCCCAAATCTTTATTATTATCTGTTTTAACAGATTTTATCCTCAAGACTCTTCACTGATGAGAAACTCCCAAATCTTTATTATTATCTGTTTTAACAGATTTTATCCCCAAGACTCTTCAAGACTCTGTTTTAACAGATTTTTTCAGTGATGAGAAACTCCCAAATCTTTATTATTATCTGTTTTAACAGATTTTATCCCCAAGACTCTTCAGTGATGAAACTCCCAAATCTTTATTATTATCTGTTTTAACAGATTTTATCCCCAAGACTCTTCAGTGATGAGAAACTCCCAAATCTTTATTATTATCTGTTTTAACAGATTTTATCCCCAAGACTCTTCAGTGATGAGAAACTCCCAAATCTTTATTATTATCTGTTTTAACAGATTTTATCCTCAAGACTCTTCACTGATGAGAAACTCCCAAATCTTTATTATTATCTGTTTTAACAGATTTTATCCCCAAGACTCTTCACTGATGAAACTCCCAAATCTTTATTATTATCTGTTTTAACAGATTTTATCCCCAAGACTCTTCAGTGATGAGAAACTCCCAAATCTTTATTATTATCTGTTTTAACAGATTTTATCCCCAAGACTCTTCAGTGATGAGAAACTCCCAAATCTTTATTATTATCTGTTTTAACAGATTTTATCCCCAAGACTCTTTGATGAGAAACTCCCAAATCTTTATTATTATCTGTTTTAACAGATTTTATCCCCAAGACTCTTCAGTGATGAGAAACTCCCAAATCTTTATTATTATCTGTTTTAACAGATTTTATCCCCAAGACTCTTCACTGATGAGAAACTCCCAAATCTTTATTATTATCTGTTTTAACAGATTTTATCCCCAAGACTCTTCACTGATGAGAAACTCCCAAATCTTTATTATTATCTGTTTTAACAGATTTTATCCCCAAGACTCTTCAGTGATGAGAAACTCCCAAATCTTTATTATTATCTGTTTTAACAGATTTTATCCCCAAGACTCTTCAGTGATGAGATCTGTTTTAACAGATTTTATCCCCAAACTTCAGTGATGAGAAACTCCCAAATCTTTATTATTATCTGTTTTAACAGATTTTATCCCCAAGACTCTTCAGTGATGAGAAACTCCCAAATCTTTATTATTATCTGTTTTAACAGATTTTATCCCCAAGACTCTTCACTGATGAAACTCCCAAATCTTTATTATTATCTGTTTTAACAGATTTTATCCCCAAGACTCTTCAGTGATGAGAAACTCCCAAATCTTTATTATTATCTGTTTTAACAGATTTTATCCCCAAGACTCTTCAGTGATGAGAAACTCCCAAATCTTTATTATTATCTGTTTTAACAGATTTTATCCCAAGACTCTTCAGTGATGAGAAACTCCCAAATCTTTATTATTATCTGTTTTAACAGATTTTATCCCCAAGACTCTTCAGTGATGAGAAACTCCCAAATCTTTATTATTATCTGTTTTAACAGATTTTATCCCCAAGACTCTTCAGTGATGAGAAACTCCCAAATCTTTATTATTATCTGTTTTAACAGATTTTATCCCCAAGACCTTCAAGAAACTCTTTATTATTATCTGTTTTAACAGATTTTATGATGAGAAACTCCCAAATCTTTATTATTATCTGTTTTAACAGATTTTATCCCAAGACTCTTCAGTGATGAGAAACTCCCAAATCTTTATTATTATCTGTTTTAACAAGATTTTATCCCTTTATTAAGACTCTTCAGACTCTTGATGAGAAACTCCCAAATCTTTATTATTATCTGTTTTAACAGATTTTATCCCCAAGACTCTTCAGTGATGAGAAACTCCCAAATCTTTATTATTATCTGTTTTAACAGATTTTATCCCCAAGACTCTTCACTGATGAGAAACTCCCAAATCTTTATTATTATCTGTTTTAACAGATTTTATCCCCAAGACTCTTCAGTGATGAGAAATTCCCAAATCTTTATTATTATCTGTTTTAACAGATTTTATCCCCAAGACTCTTCAGTGATGAGAAACTCCCAAATCTTTATTATTATCTGTTTTAACAGATTTTATCCCCAAGACTCTTCAGTGATGAGAAACTCCCAAATCTTTATTATTATCTGTTTTAACAGATTTTATCCCCAAGACTCTTCAGTGATGAGAAACTCCCAAATCTTTATTATTATCTGTTTTAACAGATTTTATCCCCAAGACTCTTCACTGATGAGAAACTCCCAAATCTTTATTATTATCTGTTTTAACAGATTTTATCCTCAAGACTCTTCACTGATGAGAAACTCCCAAATCTTTATTATTATCTGTTTTAACAGATTTTATCCTCAAGACTCTTCACTGATGAGAAACTCCCAAATCTTTATTATTATCTGTTTTAACAGATTTTATCCCCAAGACTCTTCAGTGATGAGAAACTCCCAAATCTTTATTATTATCTGTTTTAACAGATTTTATCCCAAGACTCTTCACTGATGAGAAACTCCCAAATCTTTATTATTATCTGTTTTAACAGATTTTATCCCCAAGACTCTTCAGTGATGAGAAACTCCCAAATCTTTATTATTATCTGTTTTAACAGATTTTATCCCCAAGACTCTTCAGTGATGAGAAACTGTTTTAACCCAAATCTTTATCTTTATTTATCTGTTTTAACAGATTTTATCCCCAAGACTCTTCACTGATGAGAAACTCCCAAATCTTTATTATTATCTGTTTTAACAGATTTTATCCTCAAGACTCTTCAGTGATGAGAAACTCCCAAATCTTTATTATTATCTGTTTTAACAGATTTTATCCCCAAGACTCTTCAGTGATGAGAAACTCCCAAATCTTTATTATTATCTGTTTTAACAGATTTTATCCCCAAGACTCTTCAGTGATGAGAAACTCCCAAATCTTTATTATTATCTGTTTTAACAGATTTTATCCCCAAGACTCTTCAGATTTTATGATGATGAAACTCCCAAATCTTTATTATTATCTGTTTTAACAGATTTTATCCCCAAGACTCTTCACTGATGAGAAACTCCCAAATCTTTATTATTATCTGTTTTAACAGATTTTATCCCCAAGACTCTTCACTGATGAGAAACTCCCAAATCTTTATTATTATCTGTTTTAACAGATTTTATCCCAAGACTCTTCAGTGATGAGAAACTCCCAAATCTTTATTATTATCTGTTTTAACAGATTTTATCCCCAAGACTCTTCAGTGATGAGAAACTCCCAAATCTTTATTATTATCTGTTTTAACAGATTTTATCCCCAAGACTCTTCAGTGATGAGAAACTCCCAAATCTTTATTATTATCTGTTTTAACAGATTTTATCCCCCAAGACTCTTCAGTGATGAGAAACTCCCAAATCTTTATTATTATCTGTTTTAACAGATTTTATCCCCAAGACTCTTCAGTGATGAGAAACTCCCAAATCTTTATTATTATCTGTTTTAACAGATTTTATCCCCAAGACTCTTCAGTGATGAGAAACTCCCAAATCTTTATTATTATCTGTTTTAACAGATTTTATCCCCAAGACTCTTCAGTGATGAGAAACTCCCAAATCTTTATTATTATCTGTTTTAACAGATTTTATCCCCAAGACTCTTCAGTGATGAGAAACTCCCAAATCTTTATTATTATCTGTTTTAACAGATTTTATCCCCAAGACTCTTTGATGAGAAACTCCCAAATCTTTATTATTATCTGTTTTAACAGATTTTATCCCCAAGACTCTTCATGATGAGAAACTCCCAAATCTTTATTATTATCTGTTTTAACAGATTTTATCCCCAAGACTCTTCAGTGATGAGAAACTCCCAAATCTTTATTATTATCTGTTTTAACAGATTTTATCCCCAAGACTCTTCAGTGATGAGAAACTCCCAAATCTTTATTATTATCTGTTTTAACAGAGAAACTCCCAAATCTTTATTTTATCAGATTTTATCCCCAAGACTCTTCACTGATGAGAAACTCCCAAATCTTTATTATTATCTGTTTTAACAGATTTTATCCCCAAGACTCTTCAGTGATGAGAAACTCCCAAATCTTTATTATTATCTGTTTTAACAGATTTTATCCCCAAGACTCTTCAGTGATGAGAAACTCCCAAATCTTTATTATTATCTGTTTTAACAGATTTTATCCCCAAGACTCTTCAGTGATGAGAAACTCCCAAATCTTTATTATTATCTGTTTTAACAGATTTTATCCCCAAGACTCTTCAGTGATGAGAAACTCCCAAATCTTTATTATTATCTGTTTTAACAGATTTTATCCCCAAGACTCTTCAGTGATGAGAAACTCCCAAATCTTTATTATTATCTGTTTTAACATATTTTATCCCCAAGACTCTTCAGTGATGAGAAACTCCCAAATCTTTATTATTATCTGTTTTAACAGATTTTATCCCCAAGACTCTTCAGTGATGAGAAACTCCCAAATCTTTATTATTATCTGTTTTAACAGATTTTATCCCCAAGACTCTTCAGTGATGAGAAACTCCCAAATCTTTATTATTATCTGTTTTAACAGATTTTATCCCCAAGACTCTTCAGTGATGAGAAACTCCCAAATCTTTATTATTATCTGTTTTAACAGATTTTATCCCCAAGACTCTTCAGTGATGAAACTCCCAAATCTTTATTATTATCTGTTTTAACAGATTTTATCCCCAAGACTCTTCAGTGATGATGAAACTCCCAAATCTTTATTATTATCTGTTTTAACAGATTTTATCCCCAAGACTCTTCACTGATGAGAAACTCCCAAATCTTTATTATTATCTGTTTTAACAGATTTTATCCCCAAGACTCTTCAGTGATGAGAAACTCCCAAATCTTTATTATTATCTGTTTTAACAGATTTTATCTTTATTATTATCTGTTTTAACAGATTTTATCCCCAAGACTCTTCAGTGATGAGAAACTCCCAAATCTTTATTATTATCTGTTTTAACAGATTTTATCCCCAAGACTCTTCAGTGATGAGAAACTCCCAAATCTTTATTATTATCTGTTTTAACAGATTTTATCCCCAAGACTCTTCACTGATGAGAAACTCCCAAATCTTTATTATTATCTGTTTTAACAGATTTTATCCCCAAGACTCTTCAGTGATGAGAAACTCCCAAATCTTTATTATTATCTGTTTTAACAGATTTTATCCTCAAGACTCTTCACTGATGAGAAACTCCCAAATCTTTATTTATCTGTTTTATTTTATATCTGAGAAACTCCCAAATCTTTTTATTATCTGTTTTAACAGATTTTATCCTCAAGACTCTTCAGTGATGAGAAACTCCCAAATCTTTATTATTATCTGTTTTAACAGATTTTATCCCCAAGACTCTTCAGTGATGAGAAACTCCCAAATCTTTATTATTATCTGTTTTAACAGATTTTATCCCAAGACTCTTCAGTGATGAGAAACTCCCAAATCTTTATTATTATCTGTTTTAACAGATTTTATCCCAAGACTCTTCACTGATGAGAAACTCCCAAATCTTTATTATTATCTGTTTTAACAGATTTTATCCTCAAGACTCTTCAGTGATGAGAAACTCCCAAATCTTTATTATTATCTGTTTTAACAGATTTTATCCCCAAGACTCCAAGACTCTTCAGTGATGAGAAACTCCCAAATCTTTATTATTATCTGTTTTAACAGATTTTATCCCCAAGACTCTTCAGTGATGAGAAACTCCCAAATCTTTATTATTATCTGTTTTAACAGATTTTATCCCCAAGACTCTTCAGTGATGAGAAACTCCCAAATCTTTATTATTATCTGTTTTAACAGATTTTATCCCCAAGACTCTTCAGTGATGAGAAACTCCCAAATCTTTATTATTATCTGTTTTAACAGATTTTATCCCCAAGACTCTTCAGTGATGAGAAACTCCCAAATCTTTATTATTATCTGTTTTAACAGATTTTATCCCCAAGACTCTTCACTGATGAGAAACTCCCAAATCTTTATTATTATCTGTTTTAACAGATTTTATCCCCAAGACTCTTCAGTGATGAGAAACTCCCAAATCTTTATTATTATCTGTTTTAACAGATTTTATCCCCAAGACTCTTCAGTGATGAGAAACTCCCAAATCTTTATTATTATCTGTTTTCATTTTATCCCCAAGACTCTTCAGTGATGAGAAACTCCCAAATCTTTATTATTATCTGTTTTAACAGATTTTATCCCCAAGACTCTTCAGTGATGAGAAACTCCCAAATCTTTATTATTATCTGTTTTAACAGATTTTATAACAAGACTCTTTGATGAGAAACTCCCAAATCTTTATTATTATCTGTTTTAACAGATTTTATCCCCAAGACTCTTCACTGATGAGAAACTCCCAAATCTTTATTATTATCTGTTTTAACAGATTTTATCCCCAAGACTCTTCAGTGATGAGAAACTCCCAAATCTTTATTATTATCTG
Source organism: Tachypleus tridentatus (assembly GCF_004210375.1). Classification (NCBI taxonomy): domain Eukaryota; kingdom Metazoa; phylum Arthropoda; class Merostomata; order Xiphosura; family Limulidae; genus Tachypleus; species Tachypleus tridentatus. The sequence goes on from NC_134835.1 coordinate 20,885,010, forward strand.
TTTTAACAGATTTTATCCCCAAGACTCTTCAGTGATGAGAAACTCCCAAATCTTTATTATTATCTGTTTTAACATATTTTATCCTCAAGACTCTTCATGAGAAACTCCCAAATCTTTATTATTATCTGTTTTAACAGATTTTATCCCCAAGACTCTTCACTCTTCTGATGAGAAACTCCCAAATCTTTATTATTATCTGTTTTAACAGATTTTATCCCCAAGACTCTTCAGTGATGAGAAACTCCCAAATCTTTATTATTATCTGTTTTAACAGATTTTATCCCCAAGACTCTTCAGTGATGAGAAACTCCCAAATCTTTATTATTATCTGTTTTAACAGATTTTATCCCCAAGACTCTTCACTGATGAGAAACTCCCAAATCTTTATTATTATCTGTTTTAACAGATTTTATCCCCAAGACTCTTCACTGATGAGAAACTCCCAAATCTTTATTATTATCTGTTTTAACAGATTTTATCCCCAAGACTCTTCAGTGATGAGAAACTCCCAAATCTTTATTATTATCTGTTTTAACAGATTTTATCCCCAAGACTCTTCAGTGATGAGAAACTCCCAAATCTTTATTATTATCTGTTTTAACAGATTTTATCCCCAAGACTCTTCAGTGATGAGAAACTCCCAAATCTTTATTATTATCTGTTTTAACAGATTTTATCCCCAAGACTCTTCAGTGATGAGAAACTCCCAAATCTTTATTATTATCTGTTTTAACAGATTTTATCCCCAAGACTCTTCACTGATGAGAAACTCCCAAATCTTTATTATTATCTGTTTTAACAGATTTTATCCCCAAGACTCTTCAGTGATGAGAAACTCCCAAATCTTTATTATTATCTGTTTTAACAGATTTTATCCCCAAGACTCTTCACTGATGAGAAACTCCCAAATCTTTATTATTATCTGTTTTAACAGATTTTATCCTCAAGACTCTTCACTGATGAGAAACTCCCAAATCTTTATTATTATCTGTTTTAACAGATTTTATCCCAAGACTCTTCACTGATGAGAAACTCCCAAATCTTTATTATTATCTGTTTTAACAGATTTTATCCCAAGACTCTTCAGTGATGAGAAACTCCCAAATCTTTATTATTATCTGTTTTAACAGATTTTATCCCCAAGACTCTTCAGTGATGAGAAACTCCCAAATCTTTATTATTATCTGTTTTAACAGATTTTATCCCCAAGACTCTTCACTGATGAAACTCCCAAATCTTTATTATTATCTGTTTTAACAGATTTTATCCCCAAGACTCTTCAGTGATGAGAAACTCCCAAATCTTTATTATTATCTGTTTTAACAGATTTTATCCCCAAGACTCTTCAGTGATGAGAAACTCCCAAATCTTTATTATTATCTGTTTTAACAGATTTTATCCCCAAGACTCTTCAGTGATGAGAAACTCCCAAATCTTTATTATTATCTGTTTTAACAGATTTTATCCCCAAGACTCTTCAGTGATGAGAAACTCCCAAATCTTTATTATTATCTGTTTTAACAGATTTTATCCCCAAGACTCTTCAGTGATGAGAAACTCCCAAATCTTTATTATTATCTGTTTTAACAGATTTTATCCCTCAAGACTCTTCACTGATGAGAAACTCCCAAATCTTTATTATTATCTGTTTTAACAGATTTTATCCCCAAGACTCTTCAGTGATGAGAAACTCCCAAATCTTTATTATTATCTGTTTTAACAGATTTTATCCCAAGACTCTTCAGTGATGAGAAACTCCCAAATCTTTATTATTATCTGTTTTAACAGATTTTATCCCCAAGACTCTTCAGTGATGAGAAACTCCCAAATCTTTATTATTATCTGTTTTAACAGATTTTATCCCCAAGACTCTTCACTGATGAGAAACTCCCAAATCTTTATTATTATCTGTTTTAACAGATTTTATCCCCAAGACTCTTCAGTGATGAGAAACTCCCAAATCTTTATTATTATCTGTTTTAACAGATTTTATCCCCAAGACTCTTCAGTGATGAGAAACTCCCAAATCTTTATTATTATCTGTTTTAACAGATTTTATCCCCAAGACTCTTCAGTGATGAGAAACTCCCAAATCTTTATTATTATCTGTTTTAACTCTTCAGTGATGAGAAACTCCCAAATCTTTATTATTATCCAGATTTTATCCCAAGACTCTTCAGTGATGAGAAACTCCCAAATCTTTATTATTATCTGTTTTAACAGATTTTATCCCCAAGACTCTTCAGTGATGAGAAACTCCCAAATCTTTATTATTATCTGTTTTAACAGATTTTATCCCCAAGACTCTTCAGTGATGAGAAACTCCCAAATCTTTATTATTATCTGTTTTAACAGATTTTATCCCAAGACTCTTCAGTGATGAGAAACTCCCAAATCTTTATTATTATCTGTTTTAACAGATTTTATCCCCAAGACTCTTCAGTGATGAGAAACTCCCAAATCTTTATTATTATCTGTTTTAACAGATTTTATCCCCAAGACTCTTCAGTGATGAGAAACTCCCAAATCTTTATTATTATCTGTTTTAACAGATTTTATCCCCAAGACTCTTCAGTGATGAGAAACTCCCAAATCTTTATTATTATCTGTTTTAACAGATTTTATCCCCAAGACTCTTCAGTGATGAGAAACTCCCAAATCTTTATTATTATCTGTTTTAACAGATTTTATCCCCAAGACTCTTCAGTGATGAGAAACTCCCAAATCTTTATTATTATCTGTTTTAACAGATTTTATCCCCAAGACTCTTCAGTGATGAGAAACTCCCAAATCTTTATTATTATCTGTTTTATTTTACAAGACTCTTTGATGAGAAACTCCCAAATCTTTATTATTATCTGTTTTAACAGATTTTATCAAGACTCTTCACTGATGAGAAACTCCCAAATCTTTATTATTATCTGTTTTAACAGATTTTATCCCCAAGACTCTTCACTGATGAGAAACTCCCAAATCTTTATTATTATCTGTTTTAACAGATTTTATCCAAGACTCTTCAGTGATGAGAAACTCCCAAATCTTTATTATTATCTGTTTTAACAGATTTTATCCCCAAGACTCTTCAGTGATGAGAAACTCCCAAATCTTTATTATTATCTGTTTTAACAGATTTTATCCCCAAGACTCTTCACTGATGAGAAACTCCCAAATCTTTATTATTATCTGTTTTAACAGATTTTATCCCCAAGACTCTTCACTGATGAGAAACTCCCAAATCTTTATTATTATCTGTTTTAACAGATTTTATCAGATTTTATCCCCAAGACTCTTCACTGATGAGAAACTCCCAAATCTTTATTATTATCTGTTTTAACAGATTTTATCCCCAAGACTCTTCAGTGATGAGAAACTCCCAAATCTTTATTATTATCTGTTTTAACAGATTTTATCCCCAAGACTCTTCAGTGATGAGAAACTCCCAAATCTTTATTATTATCTGTTTTAACAGATTTTATCCCCAAGACTCTTCAGTGATGAGAAACTCCCAAATCTTTATTATTATTATTATCTGTTTTAACAGATTTTATCCCCAAGACTCTTCACTGATGAGAAACTCCCAAATCTTTATTATTATCTGTTTTAACAGATTTTATCCCCAAGACTCTTCCTGATGAGAAACTCCCAAATCTTTATTATTATCTGTTTTAACAGATTTTATCCCCAAGACTCTTCAGTGATGAGAAACTCCCAAATCTTTATTATTATCTGTTTTAACAGATTTTATCCCCAAGACTCTTCAGTGATGAGAAACTCCCAAATCTTTATTATTATCTGTTTTAACAGATTTTATCCCCAAGACTCTTCACTGATGAGAAACTCCCAAATCTTTATTATTATCTGTTTTAACAGATTTTATCCCCAAGACTCTTCAGTGATGAGAAACTCCCAAATCTTTATTATTATCTGTTTTAACAGATTTTATCCCCAAGACTCTTCAGTGATGAGAAACTCCCAAATCTTTATTATTATCTGTTTTAACAGATTTTTAGAAACTCCCAAATCTTTAAGACTCTTCACTGATGAGAAACTCCCAAATCTTTATTATTATCTGTTTTAACAGATTTTATCCCCAAGACTCTTCAGTGATGAGAAACTCCCAAATCTTTATTATTATCTGTTTTAACAGATTTTATCCCCAAGACTCTTCAGTGATGAGAAACTCCCAAATCTTTATTATTATCTGTTTTAACAGATTTTATCCCCAAGACTCTTCAGTGATGAGAAACTCCCAAATCTTTATTATTATCTGTTTTAACAGATTTTATCCCCAAGACTCTTCAGTGATGAGAAACTCCCAAATCTTTATTATTATCTGTTTTAACAGATTTTATCCCCAAGACTCTTCAGTGATGAGAAACTCCCAAATCTTTATTATTATCTGTTTTAACAGATTTTATCCCCAAGACTCTTCAGTGATGAGAAACTCCCAAATCTTTATTATTATCTGTTTTAACAGATTTTATCCCCAAGACTCTTCAGTGATGAGAAACTCCCAAATCTTTATTATTATCTGTTTTAACAGATTTTATCCCCAAGACTCTTCAGTGATGAGAAACTCCCAAATCTTTATTATTATCTGTTTTAACAGATTTTATCCCCAAGACTCTTCACTGATGAGAAACTCCCAAATCTTTATTATTATCTGTTTTAACAGATTTTATCCCCAAGACTCTTCAGTGATGAGAAACTCCCAAATCTTTATTATTATCTGTTTTAACAGATTTTATCCCCAAGACTCTTCAGTGATGAGAAACTCCCAAATCTTTATTATTATCTGTTTTAACAGATTTTATCCCCAAGACTCTTCACTGATGAGAAACTCCCAAATCTTTATTATTATCTGTTTTAACAGATTTTATCCCCAAGACTCTTCACTGATGAGAAACTCCCAAATCTTTATTATTATCTGTTTTAACAGATTTTATCAAGACTCTTCAGTGATGAGACTCCCTCTTTATTATCATCTGTTTTAACAGATTTTATCCCCAAGATGAGAAACTCCCAAATCTTTATTATTATCTGTTTTAACAGATTTTATCCCCAAGACTCTTCACTGATGAGAAACTCCCAAATCTTTATTATTATCTGTTTTAACAGATTTTATCCCCAAGACTCTTCACTGATGAGAAACTCCCAAATCTTTATTATTATCTGTTTTAACAGATTTTATCCCCAAGACTCTTCAGTGATGAGAAACTCCCAAATCTTTATTATTATCTGTTTTAACAGATTTTATCCCCAAGACTCTTCAGTGATGAGAAACTCCCAAATCTTTATTATTATCTGTTTTAACAGATTTTATCCCCAAGACTCTTCAGTGATGAGAAACTCCCAAATCTTTATTATTATCTGTTTTAACAGATTTTATCCCCAAGACTCTTCACTGATGAGAAACTCCCAAATCTTTATTATTATCTGTTTTAACAGATTTTATCCCCAAGACTCTTCAGTGATGAGAAACTCCCAAATCTTTATTATTATCTGTTTTAACACATTTTATCCCCAATACTCTTCAATGATGAGAAACTCCCAAATCTTTATTATTATCTGTTTTAACAGATTTTATCCTCAAGACTCTTCACTGATGAGAAACTCCCAAATCTTTATTATTATCTGTTTTAACAGATTTTATCCCCAAGACTCTTCACTGATGAGAAACTCCCAAATCTTTATTATTATCTGTTTTAACAGATTTTATCCCCAAGACTCTTCAGTGATGAGAAACTCCCAAATCTTTATTATTATCTGTTTTAACAGATTTTATCCCCAAGACTCTTCAGTGATGAGAAACTCCCAAATCTTTATTATTATCTGTTTTAACAGATTTTATCCCCAAGACTCTTCACTGATGAGAAACTCCCAAATCTTTATTATTATCTGTTTTAACAGATTTTATCCCCAAGACTCTTCACTGATGAGAAACTCCCAAATCTTTATTATTATCTGTTTTAACAGATTTTATCCCCAAGACTCTTCACGGATGAGAAACTCCCAAATCTTTATTATTATCTGTTTTAACAGATTTTATCCCCAAGACTCTTCACTGATGAGAAACTCCCAAATCTTTATTATTATCTGTTTTAACAGATTTTATCCCCAAGACTCTTCAGTGATGAGAAACTCCCAAATCTTTATTATTATCTGTTTTAACAGATTTTATCCCCAAGACTCTTCAGTGATGAGAAACTCCCAAATCTTTATTATTATCTGTTTTAACATATTTTATCCCCAAGACTCTTCACTGATGAGAAACTCCCAAATCTTTATTATTATCTGTTTTGACAGATTTTATCCCCAAGACTCTTCAGTGATGAGAAACTCCCAAATCTTTATTATTATCTGTTTTAACAGATTTTATCCCCAAGACTCTTCACTGATGAGAAACTCCCAAATCTTTATTATTATCTGTTTTAACAGATTTTATCCCCAAGACTCTTCAGTGATGAGAAACTCCCAAATCTTTATTATTATCTGTTTTAACACATTTTATCCCCAATACTCTTCAGTGATGAGAAACTCCCAAATCTTTATTATTATCTGTTTTAACATATTTTATCCTCAAGACTCTTCACTGATGAGAAACTCCCAAATCTTTATTATTATCTGTTTTAACAGATTTTATCCCCAAGACTCTTCACTGATGAGAAACTCCCAAATCTTTATTATTATCTATTTTAACACATTTTATCCCCAAGACTCTTCAGTGATGAGAAACTCCCAAATCTTTATTATTATCTGTTTTAACAGATTTTATCCCCAAGACTCTTCAGTGATGAGAAACTCCCAAATCTTTATTATTATCTGTTTTAACAGATTTTATCCCCAAGACTCTTCAGTGATGAGAAACTCCCAAATCTTTATTATTATCTGTTTTAACAGATTTTATCCCCAAGACTCTTCACTGATGAGAAACTCCCAAATCTTTATTATTATCTGTTTTAACAGATTTTATCCCCAAGACTCTTCAGTGATGAGAAACTCCCAAATCTTTATTATTATCTGTTTTAACAGATTTTATCCCCAAGACTCTTCACTGATGAGAAACTCCCAAATCTTTATTATTATCTGTTTTAACAGATTTTATCCCCAAGACTCTTCAGTGATGAGAAACTCCCAAATCTTTATTATTATCTGTTTTAACAGATTTTATCCCCAAAACTCTTCAGTGATGAGAAACTCCCAAATCTTTATTATTATCTGTTTTAACATATTTTATCCCCAAGACTCTTCACTGATGAGAAACTCCCAAATCTTTATTATTATCTGTTTTAACAGATTTTATCCCCAAGACTCTTCAGTGATGAGAAACTCCCAAATCTTTATTATTATCTGTTTTAACAGATTTTATCCCCAAGACTCTTCACTGATGAGAAACTCCCAAATCTTTATTATTATCTGTTTTAACAGATTTTATCCCCAAGACTCTTCAGTGATGAGAAACTCCCAAATCTTTATTATTATCTGTTTTAACAGATTTTATCCCCAAGACTCTTCAGTGATGAGAAACTCCCAAATCTTTATTATTATCTGTTTTAACATATTTTATCCTCAAGACTCTTCACTGATGAGAAACTCCCAAATCTTTATTATTATCTGTTTTAACAGATTTTATCCCCAAGACTCTTCACTGATGAGAAACTCCCAAATCTTTATTATTATCTATTTTAACACATTTTATCCCCAAGACTCTTCAGTGATGAGAAACTCCCAAATCTTTATTATTATCTGTTTTAACAGATTTTATCCCCAAGACTCTTCAGTGATGAGAAACTCCCAAATCTTTATTATTATCTGTTTTAACAGATTTTATCCCCAAGACTCTTCAGTGATGAGAAACTCCCAAATCTTTATTATTATCTGTTTTAACAGATTTTATCCCCAAGACTCTTCACTGATGAGAAACTCCCAAATCTTTATTATTATCTGTTTTAACAGATTTTATCCCCAAGACTCTTCACGGATGAGAAACTCCCAAATCTTTATTATTATCTGTTTTTAGTTTTCAAGTTCTGAGGAATGAAGCGGGTCTGATTTTAACACATACGAGATGAGATCAAAATCTATGTGAAATGTTGAGAGGTTTATAGTCAGGGTAACTAAAGTCACCAACATCAGAGTTTCCCAAAGTGAGGGCAGCGACCTTCCACTGGGGGCCCGTGAAGTTCTATCTGGACGGTGTACCAAAAATTTACCGAAAAAGAGATGTTGATTTAATTTTAATTATAAATAAACAACAAACCATTAAAATTATGTTAAATTAATTGAATGATACAATATGTCAAAAGGAGGTATTATTGTTTTTTATTACAACACTAGTTTTCAGTCATCATGTTACAGTTATAGGTTATGGGGCGTCAAATGTTTTTATAGGAGGTGCTATTGTTTTTACTACAGCGCTAGTTTTCAGTCACCCTGTTACAGTTATAGGTTATGGGGCGTCAAATGTTTTATTCACGTCAAGGGAGACTTTGACTAAAGAGTTTGGGAACTCCTGGTATGTAACGCACGTAACAAGTCAACCATGAACACAGATGAATCTCACATAAATCTCATGTTGTTAAAAATGTGGTCTCAAATTTATAATTATAATTAATTTTAGTACACGTACTGACATCGACCTGTTAACAGGTGAACTCAATAATAATATGTTTCACGTAATCTACAAACACATATGTACTCCGCGGTGGTGAAATATAAATGTGGTTTATTACATGAAGTACACATTTCCCTCTAACTGAATCTAATATAACAGTTTTTTAACTATTCACTGAAAGGAAGTATACACAATTATGTAAACCCACTAATTTTTTTTTTACTTTTATTATTATAAATTACAATGTTTTCATTGCAGGAAATCGAAAAGATGCACAGGGATGCCACGAACTGTTCTTGAGAACGTTGTCAAAGTTTAGATAGTAAGAGGGGCCTGGCAGGTCAGAGTAGTTGTTGAGGAGATGAGTTGATATTACAAGGAGTGAGATAGAGCGCAAGGGTGAGTCAGAAGGGCCCTTGTAGATGAATGAAATGATAGGGAACGAGTCCGGGAGATTCTAGAAATATTATAATTTTTTTTTTTAAAATGAGTTAAAAGAGACTTGGATGGGTCAAGATGGTTCGTCAATGACTCAGAGAGACGAATCAGAGTTTCATTCAGATATTTATGATAAGCTACTTAAACTTCTCTATGTTTGACCTGATGGACTAGAGAGAAAACAGCTTTTCAACAGCATCCAACGTCATCACTTTAGCAACTTTGATTTGATTTAATAAGTAACATATCAAAACGTTCGTAGCTCCAGTTTATTTGAAGCAACGATATTTGAACCACGAACCTTCGGATTAACAGCGCATTTCAAGCTTAGGGTTTAGTTTGTTTTGAATTTCGCTCAAAGCTACTCGAGGGCTATCTGCGTTAGCCGTCCCTAATTTAGCAGTGTAAGACTAGAGGGAAGGCAGCTAGTCATCACCACCCACTGCCAACTTTTGGGCTACTCTTATACCAACGAACAGTGGGAGTGATCGTCACATTATAACGCCCCAACGGCTAAAAGGGCAAGCATGCTTGGTGCAACGGGGATTCGAAACCGCGACCCTCGGATTACGAGTCGAGTGCCTTAACCACCTGGCCAGGCCGGACCCAAGCTTAGAAGACAGTCAAAGTTAATGGGAAAGATTAATGTGGTTTTTGAATACAATGTTAAGGAATAGGAACTTGGTCATGAAAAACTCGGAGTGATTCTAGAAAGATGCTATCTAACGGTGGAAAGAAAATCAAACTTAATGGATAGATCACGGAACATATTTAATATGATAACAACCAAACGAGTCGAAATGACTAGGGCAAGTCGGAGTATTTCTTGAATCCGATATCAACTCAGCGTGTTTTCTTTTAGCGAAGCCACATCGGGCTATCTGCTGAACCCACCAAGGGGAATCGAATCCCTGATTTTAGATTTGTAAATTCATAGATTTACCGCTGTACCAGCGGGGGGTGGCCGATATCAACTGACAGAGAATGAATCAACATGCATAGAACTGGTCAGAGAGATGATACATAATAACGGTTACAGGCAATTACTACCTATGGACAAAGCGATTTCATTCTCATGTTTTTTATGAAGTGTTCCTGATATTAATTTAGTTTATGTGTAGTTAAAAATAAATTATGTTTTCTGATTAATCTGTACTTTTGATAGTCATTTACAGAATTCTGGGTAATTTAATAAAATATTAAAACACTTTGGTCGTTGTTAAAAGCAAAAGTATACAATCTAACTTTTAACCCGAAGACCTTCTGTTGGGCGTTTAAGATGCATTTAAGGTTTGTTTTGTTTTAAATTTCGCGCAAAGCTACATGAGGGCTATCTGCGCTAGCCGTCTCTAATTTAGCAGTGTAAGCCTAGAGGGAAGGGAGCTAGTCATCACCACCCACCGTCAGCTCTTAGGCTTTTCTTTTACTAACCAATAGTGGAATTGACTTTAACATTATAACGTCCCCACGGCTGAAAGGGCGAGCATGTTTGGCGCGACGAGGATTCGAACCAGCGACCCTGGGCAAATTTTTTAGTATCACAACGTAATTAATGTTTTTTGTCAGGTGGCTAATATCGATTGTTTGAAGGAGTTTGGAAAACTCGACTATTTGCTATTCGGCTAGAGATAAAAGAAATCCTAATTGAAATTAAAATTATTTCTGTTAACTACAAAAACATGAAAAATAAAGAACTACTGAACTGAAAACTTGTAATGCTTATTTGTTTGATTATTTAATAACGCGGGAAAAGACTCGTGAATTATTTGTGAAGTAATATTAAAATGTTAGCATTGTTTGACCTCACACACGGCCCCAACACTTTAGCCACTGGACCATGTGTGAGGTCAAACAATGCCAACATGTTAACGCCCTTGAGGCTGAGGATGCGTTAGAAAAGTGATAGGTAATTTTCCTATTCGATTTAAAGAAAAGGGCAAGCCTTCTTCCAGCTGGCACTGCTGGCAAGTTCTATACTCCCCCTGGTGAGTAATTCAACATTACTACTCACTTTAAAAATCGCAATATTTTTAATCTAAGATAGTTCTTTCGATGGTTTTTGTTTCACTACGAGAGTGCGAATAGGTTGAGGTTGTATATGTGTTCAATTTCGCACAAACTTACTTGCGGGATACCTACGTTGGTCTGTCCCTAATCTTAAAGCGATAGACTAGAAGGTTGGCAGCTGGTTTATATCATCCACCACCAATTCTGGATACACACTTAGTAAAATTTCTGTTATGTCATAATATTCCTACAACTGAAAGGTGAGGGTCTTCGATGACGGGATTTAAACCTACGACCTTCTGGTTGTGACCATTAGAACGTGCCAGTATGAGTATTTTAACTTTTAATATTAAAAAAAATATATTACTTTTAAAAGAAACCGTAGAAGAACATGAAAGATAATTAATTATTGTATTGTGTTTATAAATTTTTACTAAAACTAAATCACCAGTATTTGGACTGTTTACATTGAAAGAGTAACAGTCAAATCCTATTATTTGATTACATTAACCTAAGTGTTGGCGGTAGATGTTACTGACTAGCTGCTTTGTGTCAGGACGACCAGTGCACGTGGTGTTGTGCAATTTTGTACAAATATTGCAAATTCGACATTAAACCTGTGCTCACAAACTTGGCTCGTGACCAAGTCGTGCATTTAGTTTATGTGCACGTGTATAAGTTAAAAAACTCCCTTTTCAAGCTTGTCAATATTTACTAAAACTAAATTACCAGTATCTGGACTGTTTGCATTTGTAATTTCTGTTTTTTTTTTATGGGTTTGTATGGAATCTGGCAGTTTCAAATGAATCTAATTAAAAGGTTGCTACGTGGGAAATTGACCTAAATAAATTATTGTAAAATAAAAAATATTTTGACACACACAAACATTGTGTTTTGATAACTCACATTGAGCTCGGAGCTAGCTTGGCCACGAGCCAAGTTTGTGAGCACAGGTTCAATGTGGAATTTGGAATACTTGTACAAAATTGCACAACACCACGTGCACTGGTCGTCCTGACACAAAGCAGCTAGTCAGTAACATCTACCGCCAACACTTAGGTTAATGTAATCAAATACTAGGATTTGACTGTCACTCTTTTAATGCACTAATGGTCTCAAATAGTGAAGTTTCTTTTCTTTTTTTCGGCATTGGGACACAGTGCATGGACCCTCGGATCCACAGTCCTGTACGTTTGCTAAGTAAATACGTGCGAATCAGTAAGATGATTTCGTAAGGTTTATAATGTTACTTTGAAATCAGTATTTCTAGACGTTTAATATATTTCACCAACTTCAATCGTTGTCCCCCGCTGGGACAGCAGTAAGTCTCCGAATTTACAACGCTAAAATCAGAGGTTTGGTTCCCTTCGATATTGTGAGAAAGTCTTTTGTTGCGATGGATATGGACATAAAGTATTGTTCAATGATTATTGTACACTCTTCTTTAATTTCATTCGAGCTACACAATACACAATAGGCTAGGTGTGCTGTTCTCGTTGCAGGCATCGAACTTCAACTTCGCTTGTTTTGTAAGCCCAAGACGTGCTGCCGAGTCACCGGGGTGCGAGAAGAAACAAAACAAGCTACATTTTATGTACTTTTCCCAAACCAACAACATATTTGTTGTTTAACATGAAGCTGTACCATAGATCATTTGTAGCGTATCCAACACAGGGATCGAATTCCGAATTATTGTGTTATAAGACCGTAAGTTTGACACTAAGCCACCGAAGCTCAGTTATGGCGTTAAATTGCATCTCCTTTATATTTCAAGATTATAGTGGAAAAACTAAAAGAAAACTAAATGGGAAAGTAAACGTATTCATGGTTGTGGATTACAATTATATCTTTATCATCTAAATATGATGTTACGCACTATCACCAGACTTGTAGAAACCTATCTATCTGAAAAGAAAATTACTTTCAAGATCATTTATGGAATCTTTTTTGGCGTAAAGTTAAACACCTTGTGGCGTTTCCATAAGTTCACGTGTCACTGACGTAATCTTCCTTGCATTCTGTTAAATATATTTTCCTTCGTTTTGTTCACCAGCGGATCAAATCAGTCTCGTTTATATCTTGTTGCTAGGTGATATTCTATTTCTTTTATCACGACAGTTCAGGCTTGCAGTTTCAATAAACTCCTTCGATTAATAGTTTCTTTAGGTGTTGTTATTCTGTGAGAGATTACACTGCCAGCCACGTTCTCCAGTGCAGGTGAACCCGTTGCTGAGAGACTGTGCGGATAGCATGTGCGTGGCACGAGAAAGTCACATGATAGTCTGATAGATCAGGTTATTTTAGCATGTATCATATACTTGTAAAGATCTTTATGGTACAGATGACCGTATGAATGAGTTTCTTTTTCAAGGCGATATTATCTCGCAATAGTACCTCGTGTATTATATTATCTTTTTTTTTTTTTGTCTAATTGAGTATGGCTCGTGGGTTTATTATAAGCATCTATTCTAACTACGTTAATAAGAAACTGAAAAAAAAACGAACAAAAAATACTTGTCACTGGTCATTCAAATACTCAAAACTATGTTAGCGGTAAGATAACATACCACTCCTCACAACCATGTATCCCAATCAACCGTCTTTAATATCCTGAGAAGTTATTCATAGAAAATGTGTTTTCTTATAGCAAAGCCTCATCGGGCTATCTGCTGAGTCCACCGAGGGGAATCGAGCCCCTGATTTTAGCGTTGTAAATCCGTAAACTTACCGCTGTACCAGCGGAGGTCCTCATAGAATGAATCATTAAGACAAAATGTGACAGGATAGATGCATTTCTTTTACGTCCACATCGTAACTTGATTCTTTATAACTACGTTGGGTAGAAAGTGTTTGTTTGAGCTTTTTTAAGCTTTGAATCTGAAGTGTTGTTAAGTAATTAAGAAAATGTTAATGGATAAAATACATTTTTATTAAGTAATTAATTTTCTACCACATACATATCTAGTTGAACTTAACAATGAATTATTATTTAGTATACTGTCCGTTATTATCTTCATTTCGTATTTGTATGAGTGATCTTACAGTGACAGCAAACAAAGTGGGATCATTTGGTTTGCTTTGTTTTGAATTTCGCGCAAAGCTACACAAGGGCTATCTGAGCTAGCCGTCCCTAATTTAGCAGTGTAAGACTAGAGGGAAGGCAGCTAGTCATCACCTCCCACCGCCAAATCTTGGGCTACTCTTTTACCAACGAATAGTGAGATTGACCGTAACATAATAACGACCTCACAGCTGAAAAGACGAGCATGTTTCGTGTGCCTTAACCATCAGGCCTGGGATCATTTGTTTTTCTTCAGCAAATTCTCACAACACAGATCTTACTCACTCAAAATATTCAAGACTGAAAAACAAAAGCAAATCTGCGAATTTCAGGCGCATCAATGTTTGATAGAATCCAACACTGCTTGCCCAGAATTTTAAGATTAATAAACCAACATTTAACAGATACAAAGGCTGTTTGCCCAGGAGTTTTGAATTGTTATGTAAGATCAACATTTCATAGAGACCAAAGCTGTTTGCTCAGAATTTGAGAATTTTTTTTAGATTGAAATTCAACATTCATTGAAGGTTGTTCGTCCAAGATTTTAAAAGTCTTAGATCAGGTACAGTAGTTTGTTTAGCCTAACACTGACCGCATTCCACACGCGAAGTCATGCAGTAAACAACTGATAAGACTTCCTTCTTCTCATTAGACACCTTCTGTTTCCTCAAGTGGGTGCTAAAAGCCAACAAATGAATATGCCTCTACAATAACCACTTTAGTTTCGTAAATGAAACATCGAAAAAAATTCTGTTTACTTTTTAGGTGTAAGTGAACACTACAGTCGATAAATAAACGATCAATCGAATTCAAAATGATTTACGTTTGCTTAAAAGGATAGTGTAATACTCACTCTAATGTTATAAAAACATTACCTTTTAATCTGTAAACATGAACATTATCATAATAACCTTATATTATATTTGTTTCTAAGGTTATAAAAATAATGTGTTCTTTTTTTTAATTACCAAAATATTACAAAATAGTACGTTAAAAAGTATGACATTTATATTCAAAATGTCACTTGAAAAAAAAGAGTTTGACATACGTATGATGATAAGAGAATGTGGCTAACAGTTTTTTCGTAACTGTAAATCTTATCCAAAACGACAATATAGCTAAAACATAAAGTTCTGATGAGTAATTAAAAAACAACAACAACAACATTCTTTGCTTGTGTATTAACCGATTTAATTACAAAATATAGTTTGTAAAACCTAACAACATCCAAAATAGTGAAAAGGGGTTATCATGGTCATGCGCGAGAGATATTACAGAGGGGTAGGGGGTGGGAGGTTAGATGACAAAATGATATTAAAGCTATAACTAGGGAAGATAAAAATGATTATCTGGGAAGTGGAGGACGGCAGTGTTCTCCCCCTTGTGGATACTCATTATATTAACATATTTTTCATTTCGATATAATTTTAATATTTTTAAAACTTGTTTGTTCTTTCATACAAATCTTGTTCACGAGTACAACATTTATCTTTTAAAATGATCGATTGTTTTAAGTCAGGCATTACTTGGACCAATTCTACCGTATGTGGTTTCAAATAGTTTTAAGTCACATACGACTCGTTCTGTCTTTGATTCTTTCTACCTGCATTGTTTTAGTGTTCTGCATTTCCTGAAGCCATACTGTTTTGGACTGATTCCATCCATGTTGTTTCAAAGTGCCTTAGATCCGGTTCGACGTATACTGTCTGGGACTAACTCATCCTACATCGTTTCAAAGTGTCTTATATCCTTCTTTACCATAACTAACTGATTATGCTCGTTTCTTCATAGTCTGGTCTCTACTTCGATCTTTACTATTTCGGAGATTCTACCCATGTCGTTTCAAAGTGTTTTATATTCCAAACGACCTTTAACATTTTTGAATAATGCTGCCTACGTCATTTCAAAGTGTCTTACATCCTAATTAACTTTTACTGTTTTGAACTAATCACACCCATGTCATTTCAAAGTACCTTGCATTCTACTTAATTTTCACTGTTTTGAACTAATCCCATCCATGTCATTTCAAGGTGTCTTACATGCTAATTAGCTTTTACTGTTTTGAACTAATACTGTTTTGTCTTACATGCTAATTAACTTTACTAATCCCACCCATGTCATTTCAAAGTGCCTTACATTCGACTTAACTTTTACTGTTTTGAACTAATCCCACCCATGTCATTTCAAAGTGTCTTACACCCTATTCTACCTTTAATGTCTTGAGGTGGTTCTACCAGCGTCATTTCATAGTGTCTTGAATCTCAAGTATACTTGACTGTATTCTCTTGAGGTCTTAATACAATTGATAATTAAGGTAGTCAGTTTGATAATTATATATGCCATTCTATTTCAGGGTTATTATACAACACAGAAATGAAAAAAAACAAACAAACAACAAAGTCTCTTTGAAGGAAAACCCTATCTTTAAATGGTCCAGTTGACAGAAGCCTCAGGTTTTAAACTGTCCAGATGGCAGACATATCGGTGTTCAAATAACCCACTGGACAGAAACCTTGGTCTTTAGCCACTTGACAGAAACAACACTGCACAACAAAGTTTTTGCTTCTTGAACACTGTTGGGTATTCCTCATAGATTTTTGGCTGCTGATCACGAAAATCACTTCCAAATTTACCCATCACGTACCGTTTCATTGAAATCTTCAGTTTTACCAGGACATTGCTATAATGGAAAAACGATATCAGGGCAACTGGAATCCGTCAATGCTTGCTGACTATTGTTGGAAACTGCAACGTGATACACCGGACATTGAATACAAACGAAAATCAGGAGCAAAACACTTTTAATTATGTTGAACTTAATAGCGTATTAGAAACATAAACGCAATGGAATACGTCATTGCCGGTAAACAGTTAACTGTCTATTTCTCAGAAATCCTACGTGATGAAGCAAAACCAAAACTATATTTGTACATACCCACCAGGTACCTGTCACAATCAGCAAAAACTTTTCATAAAAATTGTTGTGCAGTGTAATTAAACAGTTTAGTTACCACAATAATTAATATTTAAATGATCCAGTGAGTCATAAACTTTGACATCAAACGACCCAATGCAGCGATACCTTGATCTTTTAAATAGTTCAACGAGGAAAAATGATTTATATTTATAAATGATGTAATAGACCTAAGCCTTTTGCATTTGTAAGATTTTCCCATGGACGAACCTTGCACTCAAGTGGGGTGATTTTGTTTTTTATAATTTGGTATAACATTTAGAGCGAAGTAAATATACATACATA
This sequence comes from Tachypleus tridentatus, assembly GCF_004210375.1. Lineage (NCBI taxonomy): Eukaryota > Metazoa > Arthropoda > Merostomata > Xiphosura > Limulidae > Tachypleus > Tachypleus tridentatus. The sequence continues at coordinate 20,902,389 of NC_134835.1, forward strand.
TAAGAAACTAACAATGTTTACAGTTTTCAATAGAAACCACTTAAACATCAATAGATTAAAATAAGACCACGCACTTAATGGAACACTTCTTTTGATACAATGAAACTCACGCCAATTGTCCTGCTGAACGTATGCACTTGCAACCAGGCAAGTACGAACAGCAACGGGTACGAATACAATACAGTTTTAGTAGGATAAACTTTGTCCAAACTGATGTCTTTTCCATTTCTTTTTTAACTTTTCCGAATTTTTATCGCACTCCTCTGAGAAGTATTTTGAATCTCGTTACTTCGCATATTTGAATCACGTCTGTTGAGTTTGTTTTTTGTGGCAGTGAAAGCTGTGATTGATTGAATTTCGGTAATACGTCCAGCGCATGGTTGAATTCCTGGGTATATAAAGTAATGTAGACTAGGCATATAGATGTAACTCTCTCATACTTTCACTCAGACCTGCTAATCCCGTTCAAAAAAGGCCCATCTGTGATAGTGGTGGCTGTGACCACGTTCGTGGGGTTTCTTTCTCGTGTAGTCCTCTGGACGTTTTGGACACTTTCCACTGGTGGCGTCATAAGGTCCATATTCACAATCTGGTATGTGACAATAACCAGCCAATACACACCTAAGGGAAACAGACACATTAAAACGTCATTTTATAACACACATATTAAAATACTCTTAATATGTTGACTATTGACAACAATTAACATGACTGAGAGTCAAAGCCAATTTTTGTTTGTCTTTTACCATCATCTGACCACAACTCTTCGTAGTAAGGTAGACTTTCCTGGAGCTATTTTCTTATCTACTGCTAATTTATCTTTCACATTCGGCTAAATTATCTAAATGTTTTGTTTTAATATAATTTGTAAAGTAAATGGGTCAGATAAATTTGCAAAACGAATTAAAATTGTCCAGTGAAATACTTGTCCAATATAAGTTTGTTTGTTTTGAATTTCGCGCAAAGCTACACGAGGGCTATCTACACTAGTCGTTCCTAATTTAACAGTGTAAGGCCAGAGGAAAAGCAGTTAGTCATCACCACCCACCGCCAACTTTTGGGCTACTATTTTGAAAACGAATAGTGGGATTGACCGTAACATTATAACGCCCCCATGGCTGAAAGGGCGAGCATGTTTGGTGCGACGGGGATTCGAACCAACGACCCTCGCATTACGAGTCGAGTGCTTTAACCACCTGGCCATGCCGGGCCTGCGACACCACATATTCCTGTCCTTCTGAAAGTAGTTCGGTAAAAAATGATGTTAAAATCAAATAAAAATTTGATGAAAAAACCAACGTCTTTAACTATTCGTTTCAAACGAACTAACGCTCATGATAATCAAGTGTTTAGAAATATAATTATTAAAACTACTTTTACTGCAAAAAAACTAATGTTGTTTTACGAAGACTTCTATATTCTGATATAAACAGTTTTTTATCATTAAAATACCTTCTCTCTATATCCGCAATGGCGTCTCGTCCTCTCTTGATTCTTAAACACGGTTTCTGGCGGTCAAAACAATCACAACTGCATCTGCCGTCGGGATATTCTCTTCTGTAGAAAGGAACTGGGCATTCCTGACACCTGGTGACAAAAAATATTGGTAAAATAAAAAAAAGTTTAACCTTTACAGTCATTATTTGATACAAGCTAATTGTTTAATCGCAGAGCTACACAATAGCCAATCTGCACATTGCCTACTGCGAGGAATCGAAACTTGGATTTTAAACTTAACGCTTATCTACTAGGGGATACTTATCATTACGATTTTTATTTAAAACCTGAACCTAGACATCTCAGTTCTTTAACACTATCTAAATGGATAAAACGGGATATCCACTACTGGCAAAAAACGCAGGACTGTTTTCAAATGTTTCTACAACTGGCAGCTGAGTTTTTGGTTATCCTACTTTAAAATGTTTCTACAACTGGCAGCTGAGTTTTTGGTTATCCTACTTTAAAATGTTTCTTTTAAGTGTTTGTGTCACTTTCAAATTTCTCTACAGTTAACAGCTGGGTTTTCTAGAATGTGCGATTATTATATATATATGAAGTAATTACACAGATTTTTATTATGAGAGAATAAGCGCTTGATACAGGAAAATATTTGAGGAAGTGTGTGCGTTTCTTATAGCAAAGCCACTTAAGGCTATCTGCTGAGCTCACGAAAAGGAATCGAACCCCCTGATTTTAGCGTTGTGAATCCGTAGACTTACCACTGTATGAGTGGGAGGCTTGACGAAGTGAGGTACAGAAGTTAAAGTTACTCATTAACATCTTACAGGGTTGTCTTTCTCGTGACGAAACAGCTTCAATCACGTGGCTGTAACTCAAACATATATCACACACGCAACTGTAAAACAGATAAAGTATTAGCAAATAAAAATAATAACGTAGGTGGCTCAGTGGGAAGCTCTTGGGTTTATAACGTTAAGATTCTGAGTTCGATCCATGCAAAGGTATAGTGCAGATACCCCATTATATAACGTAATACAAATTTAGCAAAAGCAGTTAGGAAAACACCTCAAAGTTCTACATATGTCTTTACTTCTGTTTCCGTAACCTACATCTGTCATGTGACATTAGGAGTTTAACGATAATTTCCCTAAAAATAGTGAACAATGAATGAATGTAATGTGCAGTCAAACCAAAGAGCAGTATAATTGTTTATTGGGCCATTTACGTCTTTGTGGCATTATATACGTTATTTAATAAAAAAAATGGCCTTGCATTTGTTTTTAATCAACTGGCACTGATTACAATCCACTGTTAGCAAAACTGTTTGTTTTTCGATACACAGTAGAGCGTCCAAGTTCGCTGAGCAGCTACGGAAAGTTTTACCGTTGGATGCCACCCTTCCTTGACATTTTCTTGTCGCAAGGAAAACTGCTACCGAAATGAGCTTTTTTCAGAATTATAATTCTTATAAGAAGAGTCAAAGTGAGGATATTCAATTCAAATAAATTTATTCGACATGGTATAATAAAATCACGCATGTAGATTTTCCTTTTAATATACAAGCTAAACAACAACATATATATATATATATTTATACTCAAGTACGTTTTTCTCCATGCAGTTTTCAGGTTTATGTTCATATCATTGAAATATTTCTCTCAATCAGACGAAGAAGGAATTCCTTGTGTTTTCTTTGTGAAATTTCCTCAGAAAAGAATTTTTCTTCTCTGATTATCCTGGCACAACCAGGTGGGTTAAGGCGTTCGACTCGTAATCTGAAGGTTGCGGGTTCGAATCCCGTCGCACCAAACATGCTTGCCCTTTCAGCGGTGTGGGCGTTATAATGTGACGGAAAATCCCACTATTCGCTGGCAAAAGAGTAGCCTAAGAGTTGGCGGTGGGTTGTGTTGACTAGCTGCCTTACCTCTAGTCTTACACTGCAAAATTAAGGATGGTGGCGCAAATATCCCTCGTGTAGCTTTGCGCGAAAGTCAAGAAACAAAACCAACACATTTCTCAGATTGACCGTTCAATGTACACAAGACTGAAGAATCGGTAGTGATGTCTATAATGAAAAATGTTAGGACATAGAAAAACGAGAATTTTTTTCTATAATATACTTTTGATAAAAACACTATAATACACGGTTGTTTTCACAACGATTAAACTTTCAGGATGTACATAACAGACAGAAATTAGGTTATTATCAGGAAGTGTTTAGTATATAGGGATGGACCGGGAAAAATAGTCAACGCATATTACGTATTGGTCATCATAGCCTCGAATCTCGCTTAGAACTATCTAAGAGACTTTTATAAATACCTTATAAAGGTTTGGAGAAGCTATTAAGACCTTCTTCAGTTTAGTAAAAAACATTAATAAACCGACGAGTAAGGTCACAATACAATGTTCTACTGATTATTTCGATTCTGACGTCAGAAGGGCTAGCTCGCCAATACTTAAAGTCGTTGCAATGGCTTACTCACTAAAATGTTGCAATTTAACTCGGGCAGTACAGAAGCAGTATAGCGTTTCACTAATTTCAAAATACGATGTCCATCAAGCTAAGACGGCTGCCTTCATAGTGATTGCCCGCATGGCATGTGCATTAAGGCGTTCGAATCGTAATCTTAGGGTCGCGGGTTTATCCCCGTCGCGCTATTCATTAATGCTCATAAAGGTAAAAAAACCGTGTTTAGGGACGGCTGATAGCCCCTCAGTAGCTTTGTGCGAAATTTCCAAACAAACAAACAAACATAGTGGGTACACTTATAAAAAACCGTGTTTCGATACTCTTGGTGGGTTTAGCAAAATTGCCCATTGTGTAGTGTAGTTCTGTGCATAACGATACACGAGCAAACTTTATTTTTAAACAAATTTACACGATCAAAATAAAACCCAACAACTTCAATATTACTTCGTGGAACCTTACAAATGTCCTACATACAAACTGCTTTAGTTATAATTATTCTTTATGTAAAACTTACAAAGATAATTATTTCGTAACGTAATCTCTGGACAATTCGGTATGACCTCCCTCTCTTTCAATAATAGTCATCCCTACAAAACTATAGGGTCATAGGTTACATTTACAAATATTTGTAACTAAGGGCGTAACGGATAATAATACGATTCGTGAAATTACTTTTCCTTCCTTTCTCCAAAATACGAGCACCAAATGGGGTACTACTTTATTTATATATAAGACCACTGATGAAAATAATAGCTACATCTCGCCCCTCCAACATACTACTGTCAGAAACACGACACATTATAACGAGTTGTAGGTCATAATTTTCCTGTAGACAATGTCACACTTTTCTGGACCTTTGTTTATTCAGGTTTAGAGTTTCTTTTGATCAAACACGTTATGTTTTTAGTTTTGATATAATATATTTCATATAATAAATAGTATATTATAGTTTTTTACTGAATACTAGTTTATCCAAAAATTACTTATTTACAAAGATCTTTCCATGACTAATAATTTCAAATCAACGTGTGGCCACAACTACTTAAATACACGTGTGAAATATGTAGGCCTAGTTGATCCATCTCATCCGAGGTGTTTTGTTTTTTCCGCACCGATTAAACGATGGCTTTCAGAAATTATACATTTCACTGATACTTAGATGTTTAGGAGTATATATTACGACGTTCGTAATTAGCTATTTCAGCATCGAAATTACAAAATGATAACAAAGTGAAAACACACTCGCTGTTAGGCCTTATTTATACAGGTTCAACAGACATTATTTATGGCTGTTTTATTGTTAAAAGGCGTCTTTCAGTGGAAATTATGAGACTGTTTCAATAACAAAAGTAGCGTTTAGTTGAGTAGTGTATTTTAAAAGCCATGTTATTGCTAGAAATCGCTTCAAAACCGTATTTAAACCTTTATTTGAGAAAAATCTCTGCATATATTCGCTTATAACTTACGAATTAGTAGACCAATTATTACTTAATATCCACCGTATTAAGTGAAAATGGTAGGAGGTTAAGCTCCACACGTCTTCCGCGTGAGCTGAACGTGTCTGTGAATAAGATATTTTATTTGAAGCCTATTGGTTGTTAAAAGGATTGTCTATTTTTTGAAAACGTACTTTCGTTAAAAGTTGCTTAATGACACGTTTTAGAACTTTAACACAAAGCTTTTAAACGATAAATTAGAAGCAGGGTAGCATGACAACAGGACACGCAGACAACTGTGGAATATAATCGAATATTAGAATTCTATCGTCCCTCTTATATGATTTTCACACCTCTCCCAAGAGTAGAGCACAGATTTGCGGTAACGCTATGCAAACCATAAACCCTCTGATATCATTGAATAGACAATCAATCCTAGATATTGCTTCGCATTCAAAAGGCGCCCTCTGGTAGGTGCTGTTTGAGATTACTTGAAAGATTTGCTGATAATTGTTTTTATATAACACAGTTTGAGTATATATTTTGTAAAACCAACCAAACCTGCCCGGCATGGGCAAGCGTGTTAAGGCGTGCTACTCATAATCTGAGGGTCGCGGGTTCGAATCCTCGTCCCACGAAACATGCTCGCCCTTTCAGCCCTTTAAGCCGGGCGTTATAATGTAACGGTCAATCCCACTATTCGTTGGTAAAAGAGTAGCCCAAGAGTTGGCGGTGGGTGGTGATGACTAACTGCCTTCCCTCTAGTCTTACCCTGCTAAATTAGGGACGGTTAGCACAGATAGCCCTCGAGTAGCTTTGCGCGAAATTCAAAAACAAACATACAAACCAACCAAACCAGTTCTGTAATAAAATATAACGTATATTTCTTGGAAGAAATAAAATAAATTTATTAATTTCTCAAAGACGCATTTTGGAAAGGATGGTACTTCGTTTTTATAAGATTATTGATTTTGAAGATAACAGTGTTATAAGACTTCATTAAATCAATCTATTATTGTCTTCAGGTCCTCGGCTGTCTTTGTAACTGACTACAATGATAGATACGTATAATAATGTTAAGATTGAGAGGCATGGGTTGCCCTTTTGGTAGAGCTCTGAATTTTCGAGCTGGCTAGTTGGTGAGGAAACTTTAGCACTCAAAAAGCTGTATATGCGTTATAAGAGTAACCGTAAATCCCTTAACGTGGAAAGGAAGTGATAGGGTGCTGCTTTTTCATTCTGGTCAATAGTTCAAAGTTAGGGAGGGTGGTAAAGTAGTAAATAGAATTAGTAGCTTTGCCGCAAATGCAAAACGACAAGAAATGACATTTGACATGTTCGTAAAAAAATGAACCATAACACACAGCTTCTGCTCAACGATATTTTTAAGATAATGCTAAAAAGAAAGCAAGCTCATATCATATGTATGTGTACAAAAATTGCAAAATTAAAATAGATAATGTTTGATAAGATTATTTCAGTGGATGCACGGTGTGACACAGATGGCCATTTCTGATTAGTAAGACGATCATTTTATTACCTACAGTGCCACGTGGATATAAGAAGTACATTTTTTGTCTCACCCCCCCCCAATTCTATTTTCATATTTTTTTCCTGCGTCTTACATCCTTGATCTCGTGCCATTGCAAAGACGGCTAATGATAGTTATTCTTATATTTACTAAAGCCAGAGGAAAATAAATACCCCATAAATCATTTATACTCTTTAGCGCGACCTGTCAAAAAAAAAAACCAAAACTCACTTTGATCTTTTCTCACTTGGATGACCTTGAAACTGACTGTTGTTTGTAATTGGTTGAAGCGGATTATCTCGTATCCTTGGCCGATTGTTTATTGGTTGACATTCACACTGGGTGTGATTAATAAACAGTAATTTTTCCACTGCGTTGTTCCAGCCTGTTCGCATTCCATTACCTTTTAGATGTAGAGTCTGCGAAAGAATAGCTCAATACAGTTAGTGATATCGTGAAATGGAACAAAAAAAAATAATGACCGTCTTGAATATGTTTGTTTTCACTTTTAGTTTATGTATTTAAAATTTTTCTTGAGCTCGGTTAAGTCTGCAAAGATAATAATAATATGTTAGCTGCTATGTAGTATACGTGCCACTCATTTCGTTTGGTAAACTAACCACACAGAAATTACCATTCTAATAATTACATAAGTCATCTCTCTCGTTTTCTTTTTAGTGGCATTAAGCACAATAGCACTTATTTCTTGTAAGATATTATGCACATTTAGGGTTTCCATAGTAACATGATAATCCAAAAAAGAGAGACGTTTTCTTGGAAAAAAATAAATACTGATGAATTTGACTTTTTTTTTTACTTTGAGTTTTTCAGAAATTAAGAGTTTTGTTTGTTTTTTTGAATTTCGCGCAAAGCTACACGTCCCTAATTTAGCAGTGTAAGGCTAGAGGGGAGGCAGCTAGTCATCACAACCCACCGCCTACTCTTGGGCTACTCTTTTACCAATGAATAGGGATTGACCGTCCCATTATAACGCCTCCACGACTGAAAGGGCGAGCATGTTTGGTGCGACGGGGAATAAAACCCGCGACCCTCAGATTACGAGTCGAACGCCGGGCTATGCCAGGCCGAATTAAGAGTTATATCATTGTTTCATGCAGCTGTTAGAGCCTTATTTTTGTGACCTACATGGCTATGTGAAAGAAAACCAGTTGTTTATTCTACATTTTCATAGCATCAAACGTTGGCTGCTTTTGAGCTCGTTTTACGTAATTCTATAAATACAAACGTATCTTACTTTCAGCGTTAGTCTTCGTTGTTTTGAAGAATTATTATAACAATAACAAACTGTCGGTGAAACTATTCTATGAAGAGATTAATTCAGCCTAAAAGCAACTGTTATAACTTGCATTAAAAAGTAGTAAGTGATAGGTTTGTTTAGGACAGACAGATGGGGCGTGATACGTGTTGAAATTATTCATTTACTTCTAGAGAGTTTCCAGAAAATTCTACAGATTTCTCAAAACGAAGCCTTTTTCTATTGAAGTTGACTTTTTTTTTTTCAAATATTTAAATCAGTTACAGTACTTTCAGCGTGTATACGTACGCCACAAGATGCAAGTGTAAACGTGTCTTGCATATCTCCTGATCAGAAGGAAAAGCTAGGAGTCCATTAATGTCTCGAACTTTGAATACATTAATATCCATTCGCTAAAGAATATAGTACAGGCTGAAAATGGGGCGTGTTAGAAGGGCTTAATTCATCGGCTAAAGAGGAACCAAGCGTAGTATAAACACTCGTGAGCCATAGCACGTGCTCCTACGAACAATGAGAGAGGAACACCTGCTAACCACACTGTTAATGGTGCGTGTATAAAGAGATTGTGATGACGTAAGCAACACACCTGTCCTATACTTTTTTATAAGATATAATATTGAAATGTCCTTCGACTCATATCTGTGTTTCAGAGTTTAGTCAACAGTATCGTTTAACCAGCGACAGTCCATTCCTTTTCACGATGATTCAGCAACAAATTCCTTTGGTAAGACAGTAGAAAACGAAATAAATTTCTGAGAGGTGGCTGTGAACTAAATTTTATAACAGTGAAAGAAAAATATAAAAAAGTAGCAAAAAATTTGTCAAATTCTCAGAACGTATTCCCAAAATTTGGCGTTTATTACACATTACAACTTGCAGGCGCACTCGTGCTAGGAAATGAGAATCACCAATTTTTGAAACTGATCATAATAGAAAGTAAAAGTGCGTTAATGTTCATAACATCTAATTGACTCATTATATAGAGAATTGTGTGTTTTCTTATAGACAAGCCACATCGTGCTATCCGCTGAGTCCACCGAGGAGAATCTAACCCCTGATTTTAGCGTTGTAAATCCGGAGACATACCGCTGTACTAGCGGGGGGGGGCGTTATATAGAGGAAGATTTGATAATAGTTTGTTTGAAATTAAGCACAAAGCTACACGATGGGCTATCTGTGCTCTGCCCACCACGGGTATCGAAACCCGGTTGATAGTAATAGAAGTCCGTAGACGTATCGCTGTGCACTGACTGAGGGCAATGTGATA